>NC_079391.1:34786992-34804592 GCF_029220125.1 Pseudoliparis swirei | reverse complement strand
ACTTCCTGTCGGGGATGAGGTGAGAGCACTTCCTGTCGGGGGATCGAGGTAGAGAGCACTTCCTGTCGGGGGCTAGAGGTAGAGAGCACTTCCTGTCGGGGGGCTAGAGGTAGAGAGCACTTCCTGTCGGGGCTAGGGGTAGAGAGCACTTCCTGTCGGGGGCTAGAGGTAGAGAGCACTTCCTGTCGGAGGCTAGAGGTAGAGAGCACTTCCTGTCGGGGGCTAGAGGTAGAGAGCACTTCCTGTCGGGGGATCGAGGTAGAGAGCACTTCCTGTCGGGGGCTAGAGGTAGAGAGCACTTCCTGTCGGGGGGTAGAGAGCACTTCCTGTCGGAGGCTAGGGGTAGAGAGCACTTCCTGTCGGGGGATCGAGGTAGAGAGCACTTCCTGTCGGAGGCTAGAGGTAGAGAGCACTTCCTGTCGGGGGCTAGAGGTAGAGAGCACTTCCTGTCGGAGGCTAGAGGTAGAGAGCACTTCCTGTCGGGGGCTAGGGGTAGAGAGCACTTCCTGACGATGAAGGAAGTGGAGGGTCACAGGAAGTCCCAATGTGTATCAAAGTAGACCACCAGTAAGACCTGGACCAGACTGACCCCCCTCTGCCCCGAGCAGAAGATCCTGACCATGACCCCCACAGAGGAGGAGAAGCAGCGGATCCAGGACGCCCAGCTGGCCGACCCCGACCTCCCCCTGGGGTCGGCTGAGCACTTCCTGCTCAGCCTGGCCTCCATCAGCGCCCTGACCCCCCGGCTGCAGCTCTGGGCCTTCAAGCTCAACTACGAGGCTCTGGAGAAGGTGAGGCCTGCAGGACCTGGACCAGGAGGACCTGGACCGGCCTGAGAGCTCCATGCGTACAGCTACAGGACACGCATTTAATATGAGTTAGAGTTCCCGTGAACATGTCTGCCCCTGAACGCCACACGGTGTGGAGCTGAGCGGAGGAGGGCCGGTGGCGTTTCCTCGTGGAGACTGATCCTGGGTCTGTTCCCAGGAGATCGCCGAGCCGCTGTTCGACCTGAAGCTGGGCATGGAGCAGCTCTCCTCCAATCAGAGCTTCAGGAGGATCCTCGCCACGCTGCTCGCCATCGGGAACTTCCTCAACGGCTCCCAGGTGAGGGCCGGCCGGAGGTACTGGGAGAGATGACAGATGGAGATAAACGTGTGTGTGTGTGTGTGTGTGTGTGTGTGTGTGTGTGTGTGTGTGTGTGTGTGTGTGTGTGTGTGTGTGTGTGTGTGTGTGTGTGTGTGTGTGTGTGTGTGTGTGTGTGTGTGTGTGTGTGTGTGTGTGTGTGTAGGCCAAAGGCTTCGAGCTGTCCTACCTGGAGAAGGTGGTGCAGGTGAAGGACACGGTGCACCGTCAGACTCTGCTGCACCACACCTGCTGCCTGCTGCTGGAGAATTACCCAGAATGCTCTGACGTCTACTCGGAGGTCCCCGCCATCACGCGCTCCTCCAAAGTACAGTTTACACTGGTGACCTTTGACCTTTGCGTGGTGGCTGTGGCCGTGGTGACCTGTGAGGGCGGTGCTCTCCTCAGGTGGACTTTGAGCTGCTGTCGGAGAACCTGGTGCAGCTGGAGAGACGCTGCAAAGCATCATGGGAAAGCCTGAAGCTGGTGACCAAGCACGAGATGAAGGTGGTGCTGAGGAACAAGCTGACGGAGTTCCTGAAGGACTGCACCCAGAGGATCATCATCCTGAAGGTGGTGCACAGGAGGACAGGTGACCCATGAGACCCTGAGACCGTAGAGACCCCATGAGAGACCCTGAGAGACAGACCCTAGAGACCCTGTAAAGACAGACCCCATAGAGACCCTGTAGAGACAGACCCCGTAGAGACCCTGTAGAGACAGACCCCATAGAGACCCTGTAGAGACAGACCCCGTAGAGACCCTGTAGAGACAGACCCCGTAGAGACCCTGTAGAGACAGACCCCGTAGAGACCCTGTAGAGACAGACCCCATAGACCCTGTAGAGACAGACCCATAGAGACCCTGTAGAGACAGACCCCAAGAGACCCTGTAGAGACAGACCGTGAGACCCAGAGACAGACCCCGTAGAGACCCTGTAGAGACAGACCCCGTAGAGACCCTGTAGAGACAGACCCCGTAGAGACCCTGTAAAGACAGACCCCGTAGAGACCCTGTAGAGACAGACCCCATAGAGACCCTGTAGAGACAGACCCCATAGAGATCCTGTAGAGACAGACCCCATAGAGACCCTGTAAAGACCCTGTAGAGACAGACCCCATAGAGACCCTGTAGAGACAGACCCCGTAGAGACAGACCCCGTAGAGACCCTGTAAAGACAGACCCCGTAGAGACCCTGTAAAGACAGACCCCGTAGAGACCCTGTAGAGACAGACCCCATAGAGATCCTGAGAGACAGACCCGTAGAGACCCTGTAAGACAGACGACCGAGAGACCCCTGTAGAGACAGACCCGTAGAGACCCTGTAGAGACAGACCCGTAGAGAGACCCTGTAAAGACAGACCCCGTAGAGACCCTGTAAAGACAGACCCCGTAGAGACCCTGTAGAGACAGACCCCATAGAGACCCTGTAGAGACAGACCCCGTAGAGACCCTGTAGAGACCCTGAAGAGACAGACCCCATAGAGACCCTGTAGAGACAGACCCCGTAGAGACCCTGTAAAGACAGACCCCGTAGAGACCCTGTAGAGACAGACCCCATAGAGACCCTGTAAAGACAGACCCCAGAGACCCTGAAGAGACAGACCCCGTAGAGACCCTGTAGAGACAGACCCCGTAGAGACCCTGTAAAGACAGACCCCATAGAGACCCTGTAGAGACAGACCCCATAGAGACCCTCTAAAGACAGACCCCGTAGAGACCCTGTAAAGACAGACCCCATAGAGACCCTGTAGAGACCCTGTAAAGACAGACCCCATAGAGACCCTGTAGAGACAGACCCCATAGAGACCCTGTAAAGACAGACCCCGTAGAGACCCTGTAGAGACCCTGTAAAGACAGACCCCATAGAGACCCTGTAGAGACAGACCCCATAGAGACCCTCTAAAGACAGACCCCGTAGAGACCCTGTAGAGACAGACCCCGTAGAGACCCTGTAAAGACAGACCCCGTAGAGACCCTGTAAAGACAGACCCCGTAGAGACCCTGTAGAGACAGACCCCATAGAGACCCTGTAGAGACAGACCCCATAGAGACCCTCTAAAGACAGACCCCGTAGAGACCCTGTAGAGACAGACCCCGTAGAGACCCTGTAGAGACAGACCCCATAGAGACCCTCTAAAGACAGACCCCGTAGAGACCCTGTAGAGACCCTGTAGAGACAGACCCCGTAGAGACCCTGTAGAGACCCTGTAGAGACAGACCCCGTAGAGACCCCCCATAGAGACCCCCCAAAGTGACACCTGAGACCCGTTAGTCCTGCTGGACCTGAATGAGCCCCTCCTCCAGGTTCCACTCCTTCCTGCTGTTCCTGGGCCAGCCGGCCTCCTCCGTGAGGGACATCCGGGTCAACAGCTTCTGCCGGGTCATCAGTGAGTTCTCTCTGGAGTACCGGACCACCAGAGACCGGGTCCTGACCCTCAGGCTCAAACGAGCCGCGCACAGGGAGAGAACCAAGACCAGGGGCAAGATGATCACCGAGGTAACGCAGGGGACGGACATGAGGACAAGAGGACAGACATGAGGACAAGAGGACAGACATGAGGACAAGAGGACAGACATGAGGACGGACATGAGGACAAGAGGACAGACATGAGGACAAGAGGACATACATGAGGACAAGAGGACAGACATGAGGACATACAAGAGGACAGACATGAGGACAGACATGAGGACAAGAGGACAGACATGAGGACATACATGAGGACAAGAGGACATACATGAGGACAGACGAGGACATACATGAGGATGGACAAGAGGACATACAAGAGGACAGACATGAGGACATACAAGAGGATAGACATGAGGATAAACATGAGGACAGACATGAGGACAGACAAGAGGACAGACATGAGGACAAGAGGACAGACATGAGGACGGACATGAGGACATATATGAGGACGGACAAGAGGACAGACTAGAAGACAGACCAGAGGACAGACCAGAGGACAGACTAGAGGAGAGACAAGAGGACAGACATGAGGACATACATGATGACAAGAGGACAGACATGAGGACAGACATGAGGACAGACATGAGGACATACACGAGGACATGAGGACAGACATGAGGACAGACATGAGTAGAGACAGAGGACAGACATGAGGAGAGACATGAGGAGACAGAGGACAGACATGAGGACAGACATGAGGAGAGACAGAGGACAGACATGAGGACAGGCTAGAGGACAAGAGGACATACATGAGGACGGACTAGAGGACAGACTAGAGGACAGACTAGAGACAGAGAGGACAGACATGAGGACAGACATGAGTAGAGACAGAGGACAGACATGAGGAGAGACAGAGGACAGACATGAGTAGAGACAGAGGACAGACATGAGGAGAGACATGAGTAGAGACAGAGGACAGACATGAGGAGAGACAGAGGAGACAGAGGACAGACATGAGGACAGACATGAGGAGAGACAGAGGAGAGAGGACAGACATGAGGACAGACAAGAGGACAGACCAGAGGACAAACTAGAGGACAGACAAGAGGACAGGCCAGAGGACAGACATGAGGACAGACATGAGGACAGACAAGAGGACAGACTAGAGGACAGACTAGAGGACAGACTAGAGGACAGACTAGAGGACAGACTAGAGGACAGACCAGAGGACAGACTAGAGGACAGACTAGAGGACAGACTAGAGGACAGACTAGAGGACAGACTAGAGGACAGACAAGAGGACAGGCCAGAGGACAGGCATGAGGACAGACAAACCGTGTCCTTGTTAGAGAGCTCATGGTTCTCGTCCCAACCAGAGACCAGTCTGTGAGAACCAGTTAGAACCTCCTGTGATCCAGGACATGGACTGAGACATTGTGATCCTTAGAAATCAGACGGACAGGTCCTAGAGGACAGCAGAGGCGAGCGCCAGGAGGCGGAGCATGAGAACATGACGAACCTGCTGATCAGCACCGACAGACTGACTGTGGACCATAGAGGCCCGAGGCGCCAGACCTCAGAACCAGCCCCGACTAGAACCAGGACTAGAACCAGGACTAGAACCAGGACCTCAGCCGTAGTTTTGATATGGTGTCTCTGGTAGGGTTTAATGATGTCGTCGGTTCAGAGAGAACCTCTTCATGTCCTCTCAGCTCTATCGTTGTTTAGTCTGGTTCTGGGGGTTTGGGTTCTGATTCTGGCTCTACTTCTGGTCCTCAGGTCTCGGCCGGGTGAGTCCGTCTCAGATGTTTGGAGCCAAAGAAGACGAGACCGCCTCCCAGGACGACGCCACGGACGAGATCATGGACCGACTGGTAAAGTCTAGAAAAAGGGACAAAGGAAGTGAGAAGTGAGGGAGAAGGGAAAGGGACATAAGTAAGGAGAAAGGAGGATGAAGGGAAAGGGAGAAAGATGGGAGAAGGAAAGTGAGAAGGGGAAGGAAAGGGAAGGAGATAGGAGGGAAAGGAGAAGGAAGGAGAAGGGAAGGAGATAGGAAGGGAATAGGGACGAAGGAAGTGAGGAAGGGAAGGACAAAGGAAGTGAGAAGGGAAGGGAAAGATAGGGACAGGAAAAGGGAAGGACAAATGGGGAAAGGGAGAAGGAAAGGGACAAAGGAAGGAGGAAGTGAGGAGACAAAGGAAGGAGGGATAGGGACGAAGAGGACGGGACTAGGGAAGTGAGGAAGTGAGGACAATAGAAGGAGATAGAGGACAGGCAAGGACAGGATGAGGGAAAAAAAGTGATGTATAGGAAGTGAGGGTCATGACAGGAAGAGTAGACAGTGATTAGGACAGGAATGGGGATATGATAGATGACAGTGATGGGACAGGGATAAGGACAATAGGACAGGAGATAGGATAGTGATGTATAGGACAGGGGATGATAGTGATGTGATGGTAAATGGTGAGGGAAAGTGATGTTAGTGATGATAGTGATGGTGATGTAGTGATGTATGTGAGATAGTGATAGTGTTTGTGATAGTGATGAATGGTGAGGGATAGTGAGGGTGAATATGTGATGTGATGTTGAGTGATAGTGACGATAGTGACAGGTGAGGGTATATGTGTGCTATAGTGATGATAGTGATGGTGACATAAGTGATGGATATGTGATAGTGATGTATAGTGATGTGATGTGGATAGTGATGGTGATGTATAGTGATTGTGATGATAGTGAAGTGATGTAAGTGATAGTGACGTAGTGATAGTGATGTATTGTGATGTATAGTGATTGGAGTATAGTGATAGTGATGTATAGTGAAAGTGCATTATAGTGATGGATTTTGATGTGATGGATAGTGATGGTGATTATAGTGATAGTGATGTATAGTGATGTATGATGTTTGGTGATAGTGATGTATAATGATGATGTATAGTGATAGTATGAAGTGATAGTGACATATAGTGATAGTGACTAGAGTGATCGTGATATGTGGACATATGTGATAGTGATGTAAATATGTGATAGTGATGCGATGAAGTGAGTACAGTGACATATGTGATAGTGTTTGTAGGTGTGAAGGGTGAAGTGAGAAGTAAGTATGACAGTGAAAGTGACGTAAAGATGACATGGATGGTGAGTGAGGAAAGGTGTGATGTGCTGCATTGTGAAGGAGTAGTGAGCGAAGGAGTTTATAGTATGTGTGGTATGAATTCAGATGTATAAGGGTAGTGGAGGAGGATGATACGACGGCAAAGATGATTTGAGGGGCAAGTGCAGTAGTAATAAGGGTATAGTGAGGTCGTGATTTGGAGTAAAGTAAAGTAAAGGTGTGACGAAAGGGAAGTAAGTAAGGTGGTGCAGGATTCGGATGTTGACTTAATGAGGTATGAGTACTGGGTAGTGAGATAGGAAGGAGTAGGATAGGTGAAGATGGATTATATTGGGTGGTGGGAAGTAGATTAGGTGAAGTGCGTGGAATAGGAGGAAAGTTGAGTCAAGTGTATGTGTCGTGAAGGAGTAAGTGATGGAGTGGTATGGATGGATGGATGTATAGTGATAGTGATGTATAGTGATGAATAGTGATAGTGATGTATAGCGATAGTGATGTATAGTGATGAATAGTGATAGTGATGTATAATGATAGTGATGTATAGCGATAGTGATGTATAGTGATAGTGAAAGTGTGTGATGTAAGTGATGTGATGTAAGTGATAGTGACAGTGATGTATAGTGATAGTGACGTATAGTGATGTATAGTGATAGTGAGTATGTGATGTGAGAAAGGGATAAGTGATAGGATATGTGAAGTGATGATAGTGAAGTGATGTGATAGTGAGAATAGTGATAGTGATGTTAGTGATAGTGATGTATAGTGATAGTGATGTATAGTGATGATGTGATAGTGAATAGTGATGTGATGTATTAAGTGATGGTGATGTATATTTGATAGTGATGAATAAGTGATGTATAAGTGATGTATAAGGTGATGTGATGGTTTAGTGATGTAAGTGATGGTGATGTATAGTGATAGTGATGATAGGTGATGTGATAGTGACGGATAGTGATGTACATGAGTAGGGTGATGTAATAAGTGATAGTGATGAATAGTGATAGTGATGATAGTGTAGTGATACAGTGATAGTGATGTATAGTGATAGTGATGATAGTGAATAATGTATTAGGATAGTGATGTATAGTGATGTGATAGTGTTTAATTTGATGTATAGTGATAGTGATAGTGATGATAGTGAAGTGATGTATAGTGATAGTGATGAAGTGATAGTGATGTATGTGAGTGATTAGTGAAGTGATGATAGTGAAGTGATGATAGTGATAGTAAAATAGTACAATGTGATGTGATGTAGGGGATAGGGGATGTATAGTGATTAGGTGATATAGTGATGAGTGAGTAAATTAGTGATGTTTTAGTGATAAGTGAGGGTTGTATAGTGATAGTGAGGGTGATAGTGATGGATTATAGTGATAGTGATGAAAATAGTGTTTGTGATGTATAGTGATGTGTGATGTAAGTGATAGTGAATATAGTGATAGTGATATAGTGATAGTGATGTATAGTGATAGTATGATGAATAGTGATGTATAATGATAGTGATATAGTGATAGTGATAGTGATGATAGTGATAGTGATATAGTGATAGTGATGTAGTGATAGTGATGTATAGTGACAGTGATGTGATAGTGAATGTGATAGTAAATGTGATGATATAGTGATGTGATGATAGTGATAGTGATGTATAGTGTTTAGTGATGTTAGTGATGGTGATGTAGTGATAGTGATGAATAGTGATAGTGACATGATGACGTGATAGTGATGTATAGTGATGTGAGATAGTGATAGTGATAAGTGACGTAAGTGATGTGATAGTGAGATAGTGATGGTGATGGTGATAGTGATGAATAGTGATAGTGATGTATAGGATAGTGATGTATAGTGATTAGTGATGGTATGTATGTGATAGTGATGATGGTGAAGTGATGTGAAGTGATAGTGATGTATAGTGATAGTGATGATAGTGATATGATAGGGGATGTGGATGTATAGATAGTGAGAAGTGATGGTGATGTATAGTGATGGTGGATGTATAGTGAAGTGATTTTTAAGTGATGTGATGTATAGTGATGTATAGTGATAGTGATATATAGTGATAGTGATATAGGGGATAGTGATGGTAATTAAGTGAATAGTGATAGTGATGAAAGTGAAGTGATGTATAGTGATATAGTGATAGTATGATAGTGATAGTAAAGTGATAGTGATGATAGTGACATAGGGTGATGATGTGATAGTGATGAAAGTGATAGTGATGTATAGTGATAGTGATATAGTGATAGTGACGTATAGTGATAGTGATTGTGATGTATAGTGATAGTGATGTATAGTGATAGTGATGTATAGTGATGTATAGTGATGTATAGTGATAGTGATGTATAGTGATAGTGATGTATAGTGATAGTGATGTATAGTGATAGTGACATATAGTGATAGTGATGTATAGTGATAGTGATGTATAGTGATAGTGATGTGTGATAGTGACATATAGTGATAGTGATGTATAGTGATGGTAAATGTATAGTGAGAAAGTGATAGTGATGATAGTGAATGTGATGGTATAGGATAGTGATGATAGTGATAGTGAATAGTGATGTGATAAGTGATAGTGATGTATAGTGATAGTGATGATAGTGATGTATAGTGATGGTGATGAATAGTGAAGTGATGATAGTGATAGTGATGATATAAGTGATGTATAGTGATAGTGATGATAGTGATATGATGATAGTGATGTATAGTGATGTATGGAGTAAATAGTGATAGTGATGTATAGTGAAGTGATGTATAGTGAAGTGATGAATAGTGATATAGTGAAGTGATGTTTTATAGTGATAGTGATGATAAGTGATGTATAGTGATGATAGTGATAGTGATGAAGTGATGTATAGTGATAGTGATGGATAGTGATGTATAGTGATAGTGATGACAGTGATGAGTGATGTATAGTGTGGTGATATAGTGATGTGGATGATAGTGATAGTGATGTATAGTGATGTAAATAGTGTTTAGTGATGTATAGTGATAGTGATGATAGTGATAGTGATGATGTGATAGTGATGTATAGTGATAGTGATGTAAAGTGATGTAAGTGATAGTGATTAAGTGATAGTGATGTGGTGGTGATGTATGTGATAGTGATGTATAGTGATGTATCGTGATAGTGATGTATAGTGATAGTGATGTATAGTGATAGTGATGTATAGTGATAAGTGATAGTGATATAGTATAGTGAGAAATATAGTGTGATCAGTGATAGTAAATAGTGATAGTGATGTATAGTGATAGTGATGTATAGTGATGTATAGTGATAGTGATGTATAGTGATGTATAGTGACGTATAGTGACGTATAGTGATAGTGATGTATAGTGATGTATAGTGATAGTGACGTATAGTGATAGTGACGTATAGTGATAGTGATGAATAGTGATGTATAGTGATTGTGATGTATAGTGATAGTGATGAATAGTGATTGTGATGTATAGTGATAGTGATGTATAGTGATAGTGACGTATAGTGATAGTGAGATAGTAAAGGTATAGTGATAGTGAATAGTGATAGTGATGTATAGTGATAGTGATGTATAGTGTTTATAGTGATTAGTGATGAAAGTGATAGTGATGAATAGTGTTTGGGGTATAGTGATAGTGATGTATAGTGATAGTGACAGTATAGTGAAGTGATAGTGATGTGATAGTGATGATATGATAGTGATGTTTTAGTGAGATATGTGAAAAGTGATTTTTATAAGTATGTGTGATAGTGATGATAGTGATATAGTATGTGATAGTGATGATAGTGATAGTGATGTATAGTGATGTAGAGTGATCGTGATGTATAGTGTTAGTGATGAATAGTGATAGTGATGTAGTGAGTATAGTGATGTAGCAAGTAAATGTTATAGTGATAGTGATGTATAGTGATGATAGTGATGGGATAGTGATGTATGTGATGTGGATAGTATGATAGTGATAGTGATGATAGTGATAGTGATGAATAGTGATTTTAATGATAGTGATGTATGGATAGTGATGTATAGTGATAGTGATGTATAGTGATGTATGTGATAGTAAATAGTGATGATAGTGACAGTGATAGTGATGTATAGTGAGGTGATAGTGATGTGGGTTTTAGTGAGGGAGTGATGTATAGTGATAGTGATGTATAGTGATGTATAGTGATGAATAGTGATAGTGAGTGGATAGTGATAATAGTGTTTAGTGTTTTAGTGATAGTGATGTGATGTGATGTAGTGATAGTGATGTATAGTGATAGTGATGAAGTAAATAGTGATGTAATATGTGATAGTGATGTATAGTGATGGGTGATGTATAGTGATAGTGATGTATAGTGATGTATGTGATAGTGACGGATGTATAGTGATGTATAGTGATGTGATGTATAGTGATAAGTGATGATGTGATGTGTTTAGTGATAGTGATGATAGTGATGTGATTTTAAATAGTGATGAATAGTGAGGGGATAGTGATAGTGATGTATAGTGATAGTGATGTATAGTGATAGTGATGAGTGATGTATAGTGATAGTGATAGTGATAGTAAATGTATAGTGATGTATAGGTGATAAATGTGATGAAAGTGAAGTGATGTATAGTGATAGTGAGTATGATGAGTGATGTATAGTGATAGTGATGTATAGTGATAGTGATGTATAGTGATAGTGATGAATAGTGATGGATAGTGATGTATAGTGATAGTGATGGATAGTGATGGATAGTGATGTATAGTGATAGTGATTGGGGGATAAAAATAGTGATGAGTGATGATATAGTGTTTAGTGAGTATGTAAATAGTGATGAATAGTGATAGTGATGTATAGTGATGTATAGTGATGAATAGTGATAGTGATGAATAGTGATAGTGACGTATAGTGATAGTGATGTATAGTGATAGTGATGAATAGTGATAGTGATGAATAGTGATGTATAGTGATAGTGATGAATAGTGATGTATAGTGATAGTGATGAATAGTGATGAATAGTGATGTATAGTGACGAATAGTGATAGTGATGTATAGTGAAAGTGATGTATAGTGAGAGTGATGAATAGTGATAGTGATGAATAGTGATAGTGAGATAGTGATGTGATAGTATAGTGATGATAGTGATGTTGATAGTGATAGTGATAGTGATGTATAGTGATGTATGTGTTTAGTGATGTATAGTGACAGTGAGGGTATGATGTATAGTGATGTGAGGGTATAGTGATAGTGATGAATAGTGTTTATAGTGATGTATAGTGATTGTGATGTATAGTGATAGTGACATATAGTGATGTATAGTGATAGTGACATAGTGATAGTGATGTATAGTGATAGTGATGTATAGTGATAGTGATGTATAGTGATAGTGATGTATAGTGATGTATAGTGATAGTGATGTATAGTGATGTATAGTGATAGTGATGAATAGTGATGTATAGTGATAGTGATGAATAGTGATAGTGATGTATAGTGATAGTGATGAATAGTGATGTATAGTGATAGTGATGTATAGTGATAGTGATGTATAGTGATAGTGATGTATAGTGATGTATAGTGATAGTGATGTATAGTGATAGTGATGAATAGTGATAGTATAGTGATGTATAGTGATAGTGATGGATAGTGATGGAAATGATAGTGATGTATAGTGTTTAGGTGATTTTATTAGTGATGATAGTGATGAATAGTGATAGTGATGTATAGTGAGGGTATAGTGATAGGTGATGTGATGAAGTGATGAATAGTGAGGGTATTAGTGATAGTGATGTATAGTGATAGTGTTTATAGTGATGTTTAGGATAGTGATGAATGGAGATAGTGATGTATAAGTGATAGTGAGTATATATGAATAGTGATGTATGAGTGATAGTGATGAGATAGTGATGTATAGTGATAGTGATGTATAGTGATAGTGATGTATAGTGATAGTGATGAATAGTGATAGTGATGTATAGTGATAGTGATGTATAGTGATGTATAGTGATAGTGATGTATAGTGATAGTGATGTATAGTGATAGTGACGTATAGTGATAGTGATGTATAGTGATAGTGATGTATAGTGATAGTGACGTATAGTGATGTATAGTGATAGTGATGTATAGTGATAGTGATGTATAGTGATAGTGATGTATAGTGATAGTGATGTATAGTGATAGTGATGAATAGTGATGTATAGTGATAGTGATGTATAGTGATAGTGATGTATAGTGATAGTGATGTATAGTGATGTATAGTGATAGTGATGAATAGTGATAGTGATGAATAGTGATGTATAGTGATCGTGACGTATAGTGATAGTGACGTATAGTGATAGTGATTGGATAGTAAGTGATAGTGAGGGGAATAGTGATGTATGTGATAGTGATGAATCGTGATAGTGACGTATAGTGATCGTGACATATAGTGATAGTGATGTATAGTGATAGTGATGTATAGTGATGTATAGTGATAGTGATGAATAGTGATAGTGATGTATAGTGATAGTGATGTATAGTGATAGTGATGTATAGTGATGAATAGTGATGTATAGTGATAGTGATGTATAGTGATAGTGATGTATAGTGATAGTGATGAATAGTGATAGTGATGTATAGTGATAGTGATGTATAGTGATAGTGATGTATAGTGATAGTGATGTATAGTGATAGTGATGTATAGTGATAGTGATGTATAGTGATGTATAGTGATGGTGATGAGTGATGTGAATAGTGATAGTGATGAATCGTGATAGTGATTGTATAGTACGTGCTAGTGGTGATGTATATGGTGATGATGATGTATAGTGATATTAGTGATGGTGATATAGTGATGATGACGTATGGTGATGATAGTGATGTATAGTGATAGTGATAATTGATGTATATTGATAGTGATGAATAGTGATGTATATTGATGGTGATGTATATTGATGACGATGTATAGTATTAGTGATGAATAGTGATGTATATTAATAGTGATGAATAGTGATGTATAGTAATGAATAGTGATACGTGATGTATAGTGATATATCATTGATAGTGATGTATAGTAGCGTATGACATTATAGTGATGGTAATGATATGATGATAGATAAATTATAGTGATAATGATATATAAGTGAGGTGATGAATCGATGGTAATAGTGATGTATATTTAATAGTATTATAGTGATGATATGGTGATATATGTGTGATAGTGATGCATATAATTAGAGTGATGAATAGTATGTAGCGTATAGTGATGTATAGTGATAGTGGCGTATAGTGATGAATAGTAAGTGTATAGTATTGATAGTGATGTATACCGTGATGCTATAGTGATAGTGATGAATGGTAATACCAACACGCTATTATTATTATTATTATTATTAATATTATATGCATGTGCATGTGTGTGTGTGTGTCTCTATAATGTTTTATTATCTATATGTTCACAGATTGCAGATTTTCTGCACTTTGAGGTTTTTCTGCTGGTTTTAGTTTGACAGCCTGAAATCCAGTTCTTCATCATGTGAGATGATTCATTATCCATGACCCAGTCAGGGACAAATATACACTTTAGTATAATCTCTTTAACGGGGCGGTCACATGTCCCGGTGTCCCCTCTTCCGGTACCCGAGCGTGTGGATGCTGTAGCCCGGCGGCCGGCCTCCCTCCTCGGTGTACTTATAATCATAATAATAGCTAATAATATCAATTTATTTATATGGCGCTTCTCAAGGCATGCCGACATCCCGAAGTCGCTTTACAGAGTCCAGTAGTCACACACACAGTCATCCCGGTGGTGGTAAGCTACATCAGTAGCCACAGCTGCCCTGGGGCAGACTGACGGAAGCGTGGCAGCCAATCCCAGCGCCTGCACAGCCTCCCCAATCAGCTTACCACGGCCTCCCCACCGCAGCATATTCACATCCATACGAACCGGGGTGAGGAGCTGCAGTGCATGTCTTTATGATGTGAAACCCGGAGTGCCGACCCAGACACAGGAGGAACATACGACTCCACACAGAAAGGACCTGGAGGACGACCGGGATGAGCCAGGTTCATTGGGACGCCCCTTCTTGCTGTGAGGCGACAGTGCTAACCACTGCGCCACCGTGAGGATGCGGTCCCGCTGAGCCCGGAGGACCATGGAGCTGCTCGGTGTGCTGCTGCTGCTGCCGGGCAGGCTGGCCCTCATGAGCCCCCTCCGCCGGCCCCCGCTCCGCCGACCCCCCCTCCGCCGCCGCCGCTGTGCTCGTGGCCCGGTCCGCGGTGCAGGAACCGGCCGGAGGTCGCCACGGTGGGGGGTACCGGGTGGTCCAGTGGGAGTGGAGCTACGTCCAGACCCCCTACACCAGGGGTGTCAAACTCATTTTCACCGTGGGCCACATCGGCCTCATGGCTGCCCTCAAAGGGCCGGTTGTCACTAACCGCATTCAATTCTTCTCAAACATATTGTTAAATAACTGTCTTTGCATTTGTTTATTGTTTATTTAGGTGTACTTATATAAATGTATAACTATATATGCAAATGTATTGAATATTATAAAATAAATCTATTTCATTATATTTATTTGAGCCAGCTACTTTATCAAAGGTCAAATATTATCTTTATTAAAAGCTTTGTCACAGTTGAGACAGAACGGTTTCTCCACTGGTCTGGGCAGTGGTTCTCCACTGTGGTTTGGGTAGTGGTTCTCCCACTGGTCTGGGGCAGTGGTTCTCCACTGGTCTGGGCGGTGGTTCTCCACTGGTCTGGGAGCGGTGGTTCTCCACTGGTCTGGTGGTTTTCTCCACTGGTGCAGGGCGTGGTTCGACTGGTCTAGCTTTGGGACGCACTATCACCCCTGAATGACAAGCTGAGACCTAAATTGAGGACATTTTAACTTCTCAAATGTATTTAATGAAAAGATGGTGCAGTTTGAACCTGAGTTCAAATACGAGTATGCACAACAAAACTATTTAATATTCCCTTTTACAGTCAATTGTGAACCAACAGGTAATCTGAGGACACAAGAGTGAAATACAACACACATTACCTCAGTAACTTCAGACTTTAAAACATGTCTAAACAATTGCTTTCATGCATGAACCTTGAAATATAAGATCTGGTTTTAAAAAGCCTCAAAAGATGTAATTCATGTCTCACTCACTGAACCTATGACACATAAACTGCTCTACAAGTCAGAGTCTTGAGGAGCAGCTTTTATCTAAACTCTAAATAAATTAAGCAAGGGTAATTAAAAAAGATTCACATATTCAACATTAACTTTTTCTTTGACTATAATATAAATACTGAACAACATGAGCAGCACTCACTTCAACCTTAGTGACTACTGGCATAGACCCGATGGAGAATTCCATGGCCGGAGAACTAGGATGTTTGTTCATACAAAGTCAATGTGGTCACACACGCGCATACACACGCACGCGTCTGGATGTCCGCCGGGCGCGTGAATGACGAGACACCGAACAATGCGCCTCATTCGGGCTGATTTCTTTAAACTCGGGCGGTAAAAGTAGGTGAGACTGTTGAGGAAATGCTCCGCGTGACGTCACTGACGTCATACCGTTGAATCAAACCTCGGAGGATTATCCGGTGATCGTCTGGAAGCTGGCCGTCATCAGACGCAGCTCCTGGGCTACGAGCGGCTACGGATAATATAAATGTAATATTAATATTGTGTGAGCTCGAGCGTGGTCCGACGTGTGGGACTATCCTGACAGAACAAAATTATGTATTTCTTCCGTGGTGGATGGTGGTAACGAACTGTTATATACCACGATAAGCCGCCCCTCTCAACGCTTCTCGCGCGGTGAAAACCTGACAAATAGTCCGGCGACTGAACTCACGCGAGTACATTTAGTAAAGCAACGCAAGGGTTCGCCTCTCCTCTGGCTGAACGTAGCATCAAGGAGAGTGAACAGACCGCAGTCCGCTGCAAAAAAAATTGACCTTCAAAATAAAAGCACACGATTTTCCCCTCCCTTTTTTAAGAAAAGGCATCATATTTATTTCATGCCGTCGCGGGCCACATAAAATGACGTGGCGGGCCACATTTGGCCCGCGGGCCATGAGTTTGACACGTATGCCCTACAGTGTAGGGCCTACAGTCAGGCCTATTCAACTAGCGGCCCGCGGGCCGGATACGGCCCGTTTGAGTTTAACTCTGGCCCGCAAGACTGCCTGCAAATCACTATAGCTTGGAAAGAAAAAATTAAACTGAAGGACACGCCTCTTTTATACATTGAGACATCTAACCCAGAGCCATCGAGTTTCACTGTTGCCTCAACCAAACCTGTATGGTTACATCAGGGGTGCTCAATACGTCGATCGCGGCGACCTGCCATTCGATCGCGGCGTAGTATGGTAGATCGCATGACATTAAAAAAAATTGGCCCGCCCCCCTGTCACTTTCTCTATAGCGCCACATTACAGCAGCAGCATTTCATTTCTGTCTCTACGTGTCGCGTTAACAGTCCTCTGCCCGCCGTCTCGTGCGCCGCAGAGCTCCGGGACCGGTTTGCGGGCATCGGGACGGAGCAAAGAAAAAGTCACTAGCCCCCCGCCCCCCCCCGTCCCCCGTCCCCGTCGGTCGATCGCCTTGACTTGGTCACATAATAAGTAGCTCGCATGCTGAAAAAGTGTGAGCACCCCTGGGTTACATCTTTATGTTACGCACCGTGTTGGTTGCCGGTGTTACACCCCTACTGGTTTTCAGACCTACTGGTTTCCCTGCGCGTGCGTGTGTTCTCTTCACATCTGCAGCGGCGCTCTGTCTCGCGCACCAGATTCGTCACACATTCACAAACATATTGCTGGAGATCTTCAAGCCACCGTTCATATCCATTTCGGCGATTAGGATTGTATAAGTGAGCAGTGCATCACAGCCACGTAATGAAGAAATACATTTTAGAAAAAATAAAAATATAAAGATCGCCCGACCTGGTTTCGATCTCTTTGACGCAAAATGAGTCCGCACTGAAAGACATGCAGTCTGTGCGCTGCGCCACCAGATCTTAGTTTC
>NC_079391.1:34743326-34785992 GCF_029220125.1 Pseudoliparis swirei | reverse complement strand
ACCGAACCGGGTTCTGCTTGATGAAGGCGTTGAAGATGTCCTGGAACAGAACCAGTTAGACCAGGTCTACAGGACTGACCTCTACAGGACTGACCCCTACAGATCTGACCCCTACAGGACTGACCCCTATAGGACTGACCCCTACAGGACTGACCCCTACAGGACTGACCCCTACAGGACTGACCCCTATAGGACTGACCCCTACAGGTCTGACCCCTATAGGACTGACCCCTACAGGACTGACCCCTACAGGACTGACCACTACAGGTCTGACCCCTACAGGTCTGACCCCTACAGGACTGACCCCTACAGGTCTGACCCCTACAGGTCTGACCCCTACAGGTCTGACCCCTACAGGACTGACCCCTACAGGTCTGACCCCTACAGGTCTGACCCCTACAGGACTGACCCCTATAGGACTGACCCCTACAGGTCTGACCCCTACAGGACTGACCCCTACAGGACTGACCCCTATAGGACTGACCCCTACAGGACTGACCCCTACAGGTCTGACCCCTACAGGTCTGACCCCTATAGGACTGACCCCTACAGGACTGACCCCTATAGGACTAACCCCTACAGGTCTGACCCCTACAGGACTGACCCCTACAGGTCTGACCCCTACAGGTCTGACCCCTATAGGACTGACCACTACAGGTCTGACCCCTACAGGTCTGACCCCTACAGGTCTGACCCCTACAGGTCTGACCCCTACAGGTCTGACCCCTACAGGACTGACCCCTATAGGACTGACCCCTACAGGACTGACCCCTACAGGTCTGACCCCTATAGGACTGACCCCTACAGGACTGACCCCTATAGGACTAACCCCTACAGGTCTGACCCCTGGGACTGACCCCTACAGGTCTGACCCCTACAGGTCTGACCCCTATAGGACTGACCACTACAGGTCTGACCCCTACAGGTCTGACCCCTACAGGTCTGACCCCTACAGGACTGACCCCTACAGGTCTGACCCCTACAGGTCTGACCCCTACAGGTCTGACCCCCATAGAGACAGGTGATGGACCTCACCTGGTCTGCCAGAGACGTACTGAGCATGCTCATGAGCTCTCTCTCCGCCGTCAGCCGCCACATCTGCTCCCATCCAATCAGACGCAGGCGCTCCAGGTAGAGAAGAATGACACCTGAGGGGGGGTCAGGAAGTGGTTGAGAGGGGGAACAGGAAGTGGTTAAGAGGGGGAACAGGAAGTGGTTGAGAGTGGGAACAGGAAGTGGTTGAGAGGGGGAACAGGAAGTGGTTGAGAGGAGGGAACAGGAAGTGGTTGAGAGGGGGGAACAGGAAGTGGTGGAGAGGAGGGACAGGAAGTGGTTGAAAGGAGGGGACAGGAAGTGGTTGAGAGGAGGGACAGGAAGTGGTTGATAGGGGGGAACAGGAAGTGGTTGAGGGTGGGACAGGACATGGTTGAGAGGAGGGGACATGAAGTGGTTGAGAGGGGGGAACAGGAAGTGGTTGAGAGGGGGACAGGAAGTGGTTGAGAGGGGGGAACAGGAAGTGGTTGAGGGGGGGACAGGACGTGGTTGAGAGGAGGGGACAGGAAGTGGTTGAGAGGGGGGAACAGGAAGTGGTTGAGAGGGGGGACAGGAAGTGGTTGAGGGGGGAACAGGAAGTGGTTTAGAGGAGGGGACAGGAAGTGGTTGAGAGGGGGGAACAGGAAGTGGTTGAGGGGGGGACAGGACGTGGTTGAGAGGAGGGGACAGGAAGTGGAAGTGGAGGAGGGACAGGACGTGGTTGATGACATCATTCACGTTGGCCCTGAGGTCACGGGGTCAGGCGGTACCTGTGTTGAAGCCGCGGCCCAGCGCGGGCCAGGGCTTGTGGTTCTTCCACAGGTTCCCCAGGTACCAGTCGCTCTGGTTCTCCACCAGGCCGATCACTTGTTTATCTGTCAACAACAACAAAGAGCCTCTTATTGACGACGGTAACCGTAATCCATTAGTTTCCCATAGCAGTCTGATCCGATTGGTCCTCACCGGTGAACTTCCTGAAGATGCCCCACAGCTCGGCGATGTCGGTGGCGAAGGTGATGTCGGTGTCCAGGACGATGACCCTGGCCAGCTGGCCGGGCAGCGCCTTGGTGAGCGTGAGCTTCATCAGCCCGTAGACACCAGAGTAGTGCTTGTTGGGTATCCACGACACCTCGGACTGAAACAACAACAACAACAACACGTGAACCTCCGGTCTACGTTTCTCCAGCAGAGCGCCACGGCAGAGTCTGTTCTCTTGATTCAATCACCGGCTAACGAGGCTCAGCCGCCTCTCTCCGGCTAACGGAAACCTGAGCAGGACACACACAGAGTCCTACCAGAGTCCTACTAGAGTCCTACCAGAGTCCTACTAGAGTTCTACTTGAGTCCTACCAGAGTCCTACCAGAGTCCTACCAGAGTCCTACTAGAGTCCTACCAGAGTCCTACTAGAGTCCTACCAGAGTCCTACCAGAGTCCTACCAGAGTCCTACCAGAGTCCTACCAGAGTCCTACTAGAGTCCCACCAGAGTCCCACCAGAGTCCCACCAGAGTTCTACTAGAGTCCTACCAGAGTCCCACCAGAGTCCCACCAGTCCTACTAGAGTCCCACCAGAGTCCTACTAGAGTCCTACCAGAGTCCTACCAGAGTCCTACCAGAGTCCTACTAGAGTCCTACCAGAGTCCTACTAGAGTCCTACCAGTCCTACCAGAGTCCTACCAGAGTCCTACCAGAGTCCTACTAGAGTCCTACCAGTCCTACCAGAGTCCTACTAGAATCCTACCAGAGTCCTACCAGAGTCCCACCAGAGTCCTACCAGAGTCCCACCAGAGTCCTACTAGAGTCCTACCAGAGTTCTACCAGAGACCCACCAGAGTCCTACCAGAGTCCTACCAGAGTCCCACCAGAGTCGGACCAGAGTCGTACCTTGAGTCCCACCAGTCCCACCAGAGTCCCACCAGAGGATCATCCAGGACCGGAACAGGGTGCTCAGGATCTGCTGTGCGACTGTGTCGGTGATGAAGTGAAAGTGGAGAGGGTTTCTCCTGAGGAAGAGGAGGAGACGTCAAGGTCAAGAGACAAAGAAAGAGAGAGAGACAGACAGAGACAGAGAGAGAGAGAGACAGAGAGAGAGAGACAGACAGAGGTGTGAGGACTCACCTGTGGAAGAGGATGGACTTCACCAGTGTGACGACGTCTCTGGTGGCGTTGTGACCGGCACAAACACAAGCTACATGGATCAGCTGAGGAGACAGGAGACAGGAGAGAAGAGAGGAGACAGGAGACATATGTATATATATATATATTCATATATGGATATATATATATATTTGTTAGGGCTGTCAATCGATTTTAAAAAAACTAATTAATCGCACATTTTGAAAATCATTAATCGCGATTAAAAGTTTGTTTTTCTTCTAAAGACTAAATCTTCTAAATGAACGAGTAATCCCTTCAGACAGCGTGTATTTCAGACACTTGTTTAATTGTATTCTTTTTTAAAGACAAAACTTCACACAGAGCTGTGTTTCAAAGAGGATCCTACCTATAAAGGGATGATAAATTGTTTCTTCAGTGAAACATCAGATTAGTAACTTGTTCTTTAACTCCACGTAAAGCAAATCTCAAGGACTGCATTCTTTCATCTATGTCATATTTCAAAAATCAGGCACATCTTGTCTCAAAAAGATGCAGAAAAATTGGTTCACGCGTTCGTGACTGGATTACTGCAACTCCTTATTAGAAGGCTGCTCTATAAGTCTCTTAAGTCAACTCCTTATTATCAGGCTGCTCTATAGTCAACTCCTTATGATCAGGCTGCTCTATAAGTCTCTTTGGTCAACTCCT
Organism: Pseudoliparis swirei; assembly: GCF_029220125.1. NCBI lineage: Eukaryota > Metazoa > Chordata > Actinopteri > Perciformes > Liparidae > Pseudoliparis > Pseudoliparis swirei. The sequence continues at coordinate 34,782,156 of NC_079391.1, read as the reverse complement.
TATTATCAGGTTGCTCTATAAGTCTCTTAAGTCAACTCCTTATTATCAGGCTGCTCTATAGTCAACTCCTTATGATCAGGCTGCTCTATAAGTCTCTTTGGTCAACTCCTTATTATCAGGCTGCTCTTTAAGTCTCTTAAGTCAACTCCTTATGATCAGGCTGCTCTATAGTCAACTCCTTATGATCAGGCTGCTCTATAAGTCTCTTTGGTCAACTCCTTATTATCAGGCTGCTCTATAAGTCTCTTAGGTCAACTCCTTATTATCAGGCTGCTCTATAAGTCTCTTAGGTCAACTCCTTATTATCAGGCTGCTCTATAAGTCTCTTTGGTCAACTCCTTATTATCAGGCTGCTCTATAAGTCTCTTAAGTCAACTCCTTATTATCAGGCTGCTCTATAGTCAACTCCTTATGATCAGGCTGCTCTATAAGTCTCTTTGGTCAACTCCTTATTATCAGGCTGCTCTATAAGTCTCTTAGGTCAACTCCTTATGATCAGGCTGCTCTATAAGTCTCTTAGGTCAACTCCTTATTATCAGGCTGCTCTATAAGTCTCTGAGGTCAACTCCTTATTATCAGGCTGCTCTATAAGTCTCTTAGGTCAACTCCTTATGATCAGGCTGCTCTATAAGTCTCTTAGGTCAACTCCTTATTATCAGGCTGCTCTATAAGTCTCTGAGGTCAACTCCTTATTATCAGGCTGCTCTATAAGTCTCTGAGGTCAACTCCTTATTATCAGGCTGCTCTATAAGTCTCTTAGGTCAACTCCTTATTATCAGGCTGCTCTATAAGTCTCTTAGGTCAACTCCTTATAATCAGGCTGCTCTATAAGTCTCATAAGTCAACTCCTTATGATCAGGCTGCTCTATAAGTCTCTTAGGTCAACTCCTTATTACCAGGCTGCTCTATAAGTCTCTTAAGTCAACTCCTTATTATCAGGCTGCTCTAATAAGTCTCTTAGGTCAACTCCTTATTATGAGGCTGCTCTATAAGTCTCTTAGGTCAACTCCTTATTACCAGGCTGCTCTATAAGTCTCTTAAGTCAACTCCTTATTATCAGGCTGCTCTAATAAGTCTCTTAGGTCAACTCCTTATGATCAGGCTGCTCTATAAGTCTCTTAGGTCAACTCCTTATTATCAGGCTGCTCTATAAGTCTCTTAGGTCAACTCCTTATTATCAGGCTGCTCTATAAGTCTCTTAGGTCAACTCCTTATTATCAGGCTGCTCTATAAGTCTCTTAGGTCAACTCCTTATTATCAGGCTGCTCTATAAGTCTCTAAGTAAACTCCTTATTATCAGGCTGCTCTATAAGTCTCTTAGGTCAACTCCTTATTATCAGGCTGCTCTATAAGTCTCTTAGGTCAACTCCTTATGATCAGGCTGCTCTATAAGTCTCTTAAGTCAACTCCTTATTATCAGGCTGCTCTACAAGTCTCTTAGGTCAACTCCTTATTATCAGGCTGCTCTATAAGTCTCTTAGGTCCCTCCAGTTGATCCAGAATGCTGCAGCTCGTGTTCTCACTAAAACTAAGAAAAGAGATCACATCACTCCTGCACTAGCTGCTCTGCACTGGCTCCCAGTAAAATCAAGAATCACTTTTAAAATTATTCTCTTAACCTACAAAGCCTTGATTGGTGATGCACCATCATATCTTAAGGAGCTTGTAGTACCATATTGCCCCACTAGAGAGCTGCGCTCACTAAATGCGGAATGACTTGTAGTTCCTAGAGTCTTAAAAAGTAGGAGGAGCCAGAGCCTTCAGTTATCAAGCTCCTCTTTTATGGAACCAGCTTCACCTTCAGTCCTGGAGGCTCCGCCCCCTCATGTAGACTGAAGACTTTCCTCTTTGACAGAGCTTATAGTTAGGGCTGAATCAGGTTCACCTGGTCCAGCCCCTTGATATGCTGCTATAGGCTTATAGCTGCCGGGGGACGTTTAGGATGCACTGAGTACCTCTCTCCTCTTTTCTCTCCTTAAGGATGAATTTTCATCTCTCAATCACACGTTACTAACTCTGCTTTCTCCCCGGAGTCCTTGTGACTTCACGTCTCATGGGGTCATCGGACCCTATGAGACGGCATAGATCCTATCTGCTGATGGATCATCGAGGTCTGGGTCGTGGAATTCCTGCTCCTGACTACGCCACTGTCCTGTTGAGACTCCGCCCACTGTTGAGACTCCGCCCACTCCTCCTCCCCACCGCCATCTGCCTGATGGATCGTGGAGGTCTCCATCGTGGAATATGCCTTCTATGAACTATTCATCCACTCTGTCATATTCATTGAATGTATTTTAACTCTAATCTGTCCTTCTGGTCACATGACATCTATTGCATCTGTCCATCCTGGAGAGGGATCCTCCTCTGTTGCTCTCCTCAAGGGTTCTGACCTTTTCCCCCTGAAGGGTTATTTGGGAGTTCTTCCTGGTCCGATGTGAGGTCAAAGGTCAAAGGTCAGGGATGTCTATGTGTACAGATTGTAAAGCACTCCGAGACAAATTTGTAATTTGTGAAATTGGGCTCTACAAATAAACTGAATTAGGAAACCCGACTGATTCATCCACGAGTTTAAATTGATTTCTACTCCTTATTTTCGCGGATAAATAATTGTTTTAAAAACGGAAACAGTGTAAAAACTTCAACGAACACCGGAAGTAAACAAAGTTGCGTTAAAATATTTTAGTGCGTTAATGCGGCCAAATTAATCGCAAAGATTAACACGTTAACGCTGACGGCCCTAATATATACACATATATATATATATATATATATGTGTATATATATATATATACATATATATATATATATGTATATATCAGTTTTGCTCTTGTTCACGTTGCCATGGCTACAGGGAGGTTCTGATGGGATCAAAGTGATAATCAATAAGTGATCAGGACTGACCTCACACTTGACCCCCGGGGCCGATCGGGGGCAGTCCGTGTGGTTCCTGTCCTCCGCCGTGTCCCCGTCGTCCGGCCCGGTGTCGGCCGACGCCCCCCACTGCTGGTTGCCGTAGTTACCGGCCTGCAGGCGGCCGAGCTGCAGCCGGATCCGCCGGTTCTCCTCCTCCGCCTCGAGAACCCGCGACTCCAGCGCGGCCTGCTCCGGGCCGCCGGCCGGGCAGGGAGCCAATAGGAGGGAGCGTCCGCCTGGAGGGGGAGGAGCCATAAAGACCTGCTTCACGTGTTCAGGTCTATATAATAGTAATAATATTAATAATAATAATGGACTCACTCTCCAGGTTCCCGGCCAGCAGGTAGAGCCAGGTGAGCAGCACGCCGGCCGTCAGCGACGCCACCAGCAGCTTCAGTCGGCCGCGGCACAGCAGGTTCATGGTGGGGGTCCAGGGGTCCAGGGGTCCAGGGGTCAGGTCGGGCTCAGACCCTCGTCAGGATCCTGCAGCATCCTTTCATCTGGAGAGGAACATCAACAAGAACTCTCAATAAACAACGAACAGGTCATCACTAGGGGGTCCAGGAACAAGACCTCCAGGAACAAGACCTGAAGGAACAAGACCTGAAGGAACAAGACCTCCAGGAACAAGACCTGAAGGAACAAGACCTCCAGGAACAAGACCTGAAGGAACAAGACCTCCAGGAACAAGACCTGAAGGAACAAGACCTCCAGGAACAAGACCTGAAGGAACAAGACCTCCAGGAACAAGACCTGAAGGAACAAGACCTCCAGGAACAAGACCTGAAGGAACAAGACCTCCAGGAACAAGACCTGAAGGAACAAGACCTCCAGGAACAAGACCTGAAGGAACAAGACCTGAAGGAACAAGACCTCCAGGAACAAGACCTGAAGGAACAAGACCTCCAGGAACAAGACCTGAAGGAACAAGACCTCCAGGAACAAGACCTCCAGGAACAAGATCTCCAGGAACAAGACCTGAAGGAACAAGACCTCCAGGAACAAGACCTCCAGGAACAAGACCTGAAGGAACAAGACCTCCAGGAACAAGACCTGAAGGAACAAGACCTCCAGGAACAAGACCTGAAGGAACAAGACCTCCAGGAACAAGACCTCCAGGAACAAGATCTGAAGGAACAAGACCTCCAGGAACAAGACCTCCAGGAACAAGACCTGAAGGAACAAGACCTCCAGGAACAAGACCTGAAGGAACAAGACCTCCAGGAACAAGACCTCCAGGAACAAGACCTGAAGGAACAAGACCTCCAGGAACAAGACCTCCAGGAACAAGACCTCCAGGAACAAGACCTGAAGGAACAAGACCTCCAGGAACAAGACCTCCAGGAACAAGACCTCCAGGAACAAGACCTGAAGGAACAAGACCTCCAGGAACAAGACCTCCAGGAACAAGACCTCCAGGAACAAGACCTGAAGGAACAAGACTTCCAGGAACAAGACCTCCAGGAACAAGACCTGAAGGAACAAGACCTCCAGGAACAAGACCTGAAGGAACAAGACCTGAAGGAACAAGACCTCCAGGAACAAGACCTGAAGGAACAAGACCTCCAGGAACAAGACCTGAAGGAACAAGACCTCCAGGAACAAGACCTCCAGGAACAAGACCTCCAGGAACAAGACCTCCAGGAACAAGACCTGAAGGAACAAGACCTCCAGGAACAAGACCTCCAGGAAAAAGACCTGAAGGAACAAGACCTCCAGGAACAAGACCTCCAGGAACAAGACCTCCAGGAACAAGACCTGAAGGAACAAGACCTCCAGGAACAAGACCTCCAGGAACAAGACCTCCAGGAACAAGACCTGAAGGAACAAGACCTCCAGGAACAAGACCTGAAGGAACAAGACCTCCAGGAACAAGACCTCCAGGAACAAGGCACTTCCTCCTCCTCTTCACTTCTCCAGAGCTCTTTTTTTTTTTTTCTCGGACAGACTTTTCTCCTGATTCTTTAAACTTCTTGTCGCTGCTCATGCTCTCCTTCCCTCCCTCTCTCCTCCCTCTCTCCTCCCTCTCTCCTCCTCCTCCACAAACATGCCTTTAATCGCCTCCACCTCAGAGGGATCGGCTCTGATCTCAGCCCTCTGCTTCCTTCAGCTCCACCGGGCAGACAGGAGGAGGAGGTGTCACCTTACACAGTGTCAGGAATAATAGAGGAGGAGCTTTGTCCTTTGAGTGCTGAGGAACGCAGACGTCTCCAGGAGAGCATTAGCCCCGCCTCCTGGAGCCAGACCTGTCAATCACTGCAGAAACATGAACATCAAAGAAATCAGGATGAAGAGAAAGAAGAGTCTACATGGGGGACCTGGTCTACGTGGTGGCCCTGGTCTACATGGGGGACCTGGTCTACGTGGTGGACCTGGTCTACATGGGGGACCTGGTCTATGTGGTGGCCCTGGTCTACATGGTGGCCCTGGTCTACATGGGGGACCTGGTCTACGTGGGGGACCTGGTCTACGTGGTGGACCTGGTCTACATGGGGGACCTGGTCTACGTGGTGGGCCTGGTCTACGTCTGGTTGTGCCGAGTGACTCTCGGCTCGGCCTGAACAACAGAGGTAGCTACAGGGCGTCGCCGCACGCAGCATTCCGGAGCTCGCTCACACACACACACACACGCACACGCACACGCACACGCACACGCACACGCACGCACACACACGCACGCACGCACACACGCACGCACACACGCACACAACTTGAGTCCCTCCTGGATCATGAGCTTCATGAGCATCATACCCCCTCCCCCCCAGATCCTTTATTTTGATTCCCCTGCAGGGGTCCACAGACCCACGTGGTCCACAGCCCCCCCCACTACGGCATGTTGGGGAAACCCGCCGGTCACGAGCACCAAAACACCAACAAGTCACGTTACGGCAAATAGTTTCTTTAAAGTATCTCAAAGCAGTTCAGTTCTGTTTCATGGAACCCTGTTCACAGCCAGAGGTCAGAGGTCAACATGTTGCGAAGTGGTGTCGGCCGGTCTGGAGGACTGTGAGGGAACATCTCCATGACACAAGCAGCCCGAGGAGGCGTTCAGGGACACCATTGTTTCGGCTTTCACACATGGAAACACGCAGTGTCCTTAAACGCAGGAGGCCTGCTGCTCCGGAGCAGCTGGACGCTAACGAGCTAACGAGAGCTACGTCTCGCTCGAGACAAAGGGGGGGGGGGGGGGGAGGCATACATTTGTCTTTTTTTAATTGCCGGAGCTTTGATACGTTTCTCATCGCCAGGAGGAAGTGTCTCTTTATGCTTCATCTGAAATGCAGTGGAAACAAACACCATAACAATCATTGTGTGTTATTGCAACAAGAAGAGGAAGACTGAAGCAGACTGAAGCACACTGAAGCAGAATGAAGCAGAATGAAGCAGAATGAAGCAGAATGAAACAGAATGAAGCAGACTGAAGCACACTGAAGCAGAATGAAGCAGAATGAAACAGACTGAAGCAGAATGAAGCAGAATGAAACAGAATGAAACAGAATGAAGCAGAATGAAACATGGGGCGTTCAGGCTTCCTCAGCAGAGCTTGTAACATTAATATGATTCCGCTTAGAGATATTGATCAGTGGAGCTTTAACGTGAGGCCACTTTAGACGAGAGAGCAGGAAGCTCGTTAGAACCCTGAAGCTCGTTAGAGACATGAAGCTCGTTAGAACCCTGAAGCTCGTTAGAACCCTGAAGCTCGTTAGAACCCTGAAGCTCATTAGAGACATGAAGCTCGTTAGAGACATGAAGCTCGTTAGAACCCTGAAGCTCGTTAGAGACATGAAGCTCATTAGAGACATGAAGCTCGTTAGAACCCTGAAGCTCGTTAGAGGCGGGGTTATTGATCAACATAGTTATTGATCATTCGGTGTGATCACTGCAGAGCAACCGCACGTTCACATTAACAAACATTAAAACCCAGGAGTCACATCAGGAGTCAGAACCCAAACCACTAACAACAACAACAACGACTTCATGCTGTCACTTTGCTGTTTATAGTGGATATTAACATAAAAACACAATGACTAGTGTACTAGTGGGAGTACTTCTAGTAGTACTTCACATGAAGGTTCATCTGGACATCAGGCATCACTCGTTGTGACACGTTGCTAGCCGTCACCAGTAGGTTCTCCCTATAAGCATCATGAACGGAGTAGTCGGGGGGGATGTTTGGCAATATCTTTTATTCGTCTAGACCAAGACAGCGTCTCTGCTCAGCACTCCACCCCGTCTTCAGTCCATCCAGCTCCTTTAAAGACCAAGCCTCACAGATACACAAAACACAGATTGTCATCAGCTGGACTAATTACCCATCAGACCAGCTGATGACAATCAGACACCGTTCCCTGAACCACACCCCCGCTCCACCCACTCTGCAGCCGAGCCTACACACCCCCCACTGCCACACTCGTGTTTCGTGGTTTTTAAGACAAGCCTTTAAACGTTTCACGATGAGAACGTCAACAAACCAACAAACCAACACCTCAGACTCTCTAAACAACAACAGCTGTGTAACGTCCCCGTGTGCGTCCTCGTGTGCGTCCCCGTGTGCGTCCTCGTGTGCGTCCTCGCAAAGGCCCCTGCAGCGTCCTCGTGTGCGTCCCTGAGGCCCCGTGTGCGTCCCGCAAAGGCCCCTCGTGCGTCCTCGCAGCCCCTCGTGTGCGTCCTCGTGTGCGTCCCCGTGTGCGTCCTGTGGCAACCCGGGGGACTTGGAGGTGAGATTCGGTATAAAATCAGGAGACTCAGAGACGTAGCGCAAAATAAAGTGTCTTTTAATAAAACGTATAGGAGAAGGGGGGAATGGGCATCTAACGGCAACAAAGGATTCTTCCCGGTCGGGGTCTTTGGTCTCACACCTGGTGTGAGACGGTTCCTCTCTCCTGTATGGGCCGAGCAGAGGAGAGAGGTGAGAGGGTCCAGTTGCCTCCGGTCTGTGGCGGCTCCTCTCCTGAGGTTCCCCCGTTCCTTCTCCTCTCCTGAGGTTCCCCCGTTCCTTCTCCTCTCCTGAGGTTCCACCGTTCCTTCTCCTCTCCTGAGGTTCCAACGTTCCTTCTCCTCTCCTGTTCAGGCAGCTGTCCCCTGATGCCTTCCAGTGGAGGGTAGATATACTCTGTGTCTCTCATCAGCTGATGGGCTGCAGGTGTGACCACTCCCATGGGCCCATTGGCTGTAGCACCTGCACTGGGAAGTACGCCCCGTGGATCACTTCCCCGAACCTGAGCTTTGGGATCCGCCTCCTGGGCCTCGTCTGCTCTGCTTTCCCCCTGGTCTGCCCCCCCTCCCCTCCACTAGCTCCAGGTGGCGGCGGGGAGCGTCAACCAAACAGCATTCATATCTCCTTGACAGGGCATCTGCATTTCCATGGGCTTTTCCGGACCTGTGCTCAACAGAAAAATTAAAGTTTTGCAACTCCAAGAACCACCGTGTAACCCGTGCATTAGTGTCCTTGGCTGTTGACATCCATCTTAATGGTGCATGATCCGTTATCAGGGTGAATTTTCTGACGAGGAGGTAATATTTCAGCTTGGTTAGCGCCCATTTAATTGCTAGACATTCTTTCTCAACGGTCGAATAGTTCCTTTCATGTTTCAGAAACTTACGGCTAATGTAAGTCACTGGGTGTTCCTCCCCTCCCTTGACCTGGGACAGCACAGCTCCAACCCCTGATCCTGAGGCATCTGCATGGACAATGAACGTATCCCCAAAGCTTGGTGTACTTAAGACCGGCTCGGTGCACAAGGCTTTCTGAAGGGTTTCAAACGCTTCGTCCGCTTCAGCACTCCAGAGTACATGATGCGGGTGGCTCTTTTTTGTCATTTCGTGTAGGGGGGCTGCAATGGTAGCAAAGTGAGGGATAAAACACTGATAATAGCCAACCAGTCCCAGGAACGTTTTTACTTGCCGTTTCGTTGCTGGCTTCGGCCAGGTGGTAATGGCTTCCACCTTCCGGAGTTGGGGTCTTACAACGCCTCTCCCAACCGTGTAGCCAAGGTACTGGGCCTCTTCTAGACCCAGGTGGCACTTTTTGGGATTGGCAGTCAGGCCAGCTTGCCGTAGACTTCCCAAGACAGCTCTCAACTGGCTTACATGGGAGGTCCAGTCGGGACTGTGAATTACTACATCATCTAAGTAGGCCGCTGAATACTCACGATGAGGTTGGAGTACCTGATCCATCATCCTCTGGAAGGTGGCTGGTGCTCCATGGACTCCAAAGGGCAGGACTTTATAATGGTACAGGCCCTCCGGGGTAGAAAATGCCGTCTTTTCCTTGGCCCTTTCTGTGAGGGGAACCTGCCAGTAACCCTTGGTGAGGTCCAGAGTGGACACAAAGCGGGCTGGGCCGAGTCGCTCAATCAACTCATCCACTCTCGGCATAGGGTAGGCATCAAATTTTGAGATTTCATTTACTTTCCTAAAACCGTTGCAGAATCTCTCAGTGCCGTCCGGTTTGGGGATTAGGACAATGGGGCTTGACCAGGCACTATGAGATTCCTCAATAATTCCCATTTCCAACATCTTTCTCACCTCTTCTTTGATGGTCTTCCTCTTTGCCTCTGGGATGCGATAGGGCCGAAGCCTCACTTTCTTTCCTGGCTCGGTGATTATGTCATGTTGGATCACATGGGTGCGTCCCGGAAGGTCGGAGAACACATCCTGGAACTGACTGGTCAGCTCGAACATGTCTTGCCGGTGGGCCGGCCCCAACTGGGGGCCTAGAGGTACCTGTGAAGCAACAGGATTGGGGACTTCGACAGTAAATGTTGGTAGCGGAACATTGTCAGGGGCGTGCCATTTCTTTAGCAGATTGATGTGATAGAGTTGGCAGGGTTTCCTTCTCCCAGGTTGTCTCACCTTGTAGTTGACCTCGCTCACCTTTTCGACCACTTCATAGGGCCCATGCCACTTGGAAAGGAACTTGCATTCGGCCGTTGGCACCAGGACCAGTACAAACTCACCGGGCTGGAACTCCCGCACTTGAGCTTTCCGGTTGTAGATTCGGGCTTGAGCCCGTTGTGCTTGCTGCATATGCTCCCGCACTATAGACCATATTTTACCCATCCTGTCTTGCATCTGGTCCACATACTCAATCATAGAGCGGTGGGGTGATGGCTGTTGTTCCCAGGCTTCTTTAGCCAGATCCAGCAGGCTCCTGGGTTTCCGTCCATACAGCAGCTCAAATGGCGAAAACCCTGTGGAAGCTTGGGGGACTTCTGATTGAAAACAAGACATAGGGGATTAATTGGTCCCAGTTTTTTCCATCTGCATCAATAGTCTTTCGCAACATTTGTTTTAGGGTCTAATGGTGTGTTCACACCGGACGCGTCAAAATTTCGACGTGCATCGAGATTACATGTAAAGTCAATGCACAGCTGCGTAGAAGCTGCGTAGAAGCTGCGTAGCTGCGTATTTTCCAGCGAGTCAGACGCGTTTGAAGCAGCACGAACAGAGGGTTTGTCGCGGGGCGAACAGAGCGAACAGAGCGAACAGACGCAGCTCGTCGACGCGCGAGTTGAAATTTCCCAACTCGGGCAGCAAAAACGTGTGAGTCATAGTTGCGTCAGCCAATCAGCGTTGAGCAGCTCCGCTCGTCATCGTCCTGCCGGTTGAAAAAAATGGAGGAAAAGATTATTGTCGCCGTCTGTGGGCACCCCGAACTTTACGATACAACTCTTTATACTTACCGAAACCGGAGCGATAAAGATAAAGCGTGGAACAAGGTCGGAGAAGCCGTGGGACTCCCTGGTAAGTTTTGAATGTATGTATTTGCTTTTATTCTCGCTATTTGTTGTACTTTACTATCAACCAACCGCCGACATATGTGTTTCATGGCAGAGGAGATCTGCCGCCGGAGGTGGAAAAGTCTCAGAGACACGTATCAAAGAGAGAAGAAGAGAGAGAGCAGCGCAGTGGGAGTGCAGCTCAGTCCACTAACAAGTGGAAGTACTCTACGGTCCTGTCATTCCTCGACTCATTTATTACTCCGCCCCCGACGCGTCTGGTGTGAACACACTTTTTTCGACGCGCGTCGAGACTGCTGCGTCAGACGGGTCGAGAATTTTTTCGACGCGTCCGGTGTGAACGCACCATTATTGAAGCGTTCTACCAGGCCATCCGTCTGCGGGTGGTACACTGATGTTCTTATTTGGCTCACCTTCAACAGCTTGCACATTTCCTTCATTACCCTTGACATGAAGCAGCTTCCCTGGTCCGTTAGGACCTCTTTTACAATGCCTACTCGACTACACAGGAGGAATAGTTCTTTGGCGACAGCCTTAGCACTTGCGGTGCGTAACGGGACTGCCTTTGGGTAGCGGGTGGCATAGTCCATGACGACCAGGATGTAACGATGTCCCCTACTGGACTTCGGCAGGGGTCCTATGATATCCATGGCCACTCTCTGGAAGGGAACATCAATTAAAGGTAACGGGATCAAGGGATTCTGATATTGTACCTTTGGCGCGGTCTTCTGGCACTCCCGGCAGCTTCTGCAGTAATCCTGGACAGCCCTCTTCACGCCTGGCCAGTAGAAGCGGCCCAGGATTCTGTCATAGGTCTTCTCTACTCCCAGATGAGCTCCCAACAGGTGTGAATGGGCCAAGTACAACACTTTTGGAACATAGCGTTTAGGGACCAACAACTGTTCAACTACAAGTTCCCCCAGCTTAGCTACCCTATATAGGAGTCCATTTTTCACAGAGAAATGGGGGAAGAGGGTAACACTCACCCCTTCTGCAGGATTCCCCTCGATCACCGTCAGGTTCTGTCTGGCTTGTTCAAGGTTGGGGTCTTCCAACTGTGCGGTCCCAAACTGTCCTGGGCTGACAGCATTTTCCTCTTCGGCCATGGGGAACTCAGAAAACACTTCGTTTGATGAGGCCTCAGTCGGTGGTGGGTCCTCCCTTGCTGGGGCCTGGGCTTCCTCGTCCGTTTGCTCTGCTGATGAACCAGTCGGGCTAGATGGTGCTCCACAGGCATGTAGCAATTTGGTATTCTGGGTGCTCCGAGGTCAGTTTTTTCGGTTTCTCCTGTTGCTCGTCATCCTGTCGGCCCACAAACGCCAGAATATGGGGCAGTCCCGACCAATCAGCATTGGTACTGGCAAATTTTCTACCACTCCCGCCATGACTTCAAAAGTTCCCCTTGTGGTCTGAACCTTAATGTGGGTGGTGGGATAATTCCGCGAATCCCCATGGACACAGGAGACTGGGATAGGGGGCCCGGTGCCAGTTGTCAGCCCGGGTCGTAAGAGAGTGACAGCACTCCCCGAGTCCAGTAGGGCTTCTGCATCCTCGTCCCCTATTCTGACAGGAAGTTTTGGGGCCCTTGCGCCCTCATGGGCCCAGCAAGTGGTTAGGTAGCTGCCGGCCATCTGTTGTGGATCTGATGAGCCTGCCGTCGGCATCAAGACGTCATTCACCGGACAATTCAAAGCTAAGTGGCCGTCTTGGCCACAGGTGAAGCACTTGCGGCGATCCGGATTCACGAGGGGTCGACGCTGGGGCGGCGGTCGGGCCTGTCCCACCTGTGGAATATGGCGGTGTAGTGGTGGTGGAGTCACGGGGTCCTTAGTCCACCTTGACTTGTTTCCCTCTTGCCGACTGCTCCGCATCAGCTCCACTGTGACCTGGTGGTTTTCCAATACGTCTACTAGATCATCCACCGTCTTTGGGCTGCTTTGGGAGGCATGTAGTTTGGCATCCCTGGGTAGTGCTCTAACACAATGGTCCATCACAACTCGGTCCAGGGCTGAAGGTCCAGCTCCCGTGGTTAACCAACTGCGTGTCAGTCGCATCAGGGTTGCAACCTGCGGCCGTACAGGAGCAGTAGCGTCATATGACCAGGAGTGGAACTGTTGGGCCCTGGTCTGGAGGTTGTGTCCATAATGGGCTAAGATGGTGGCTTTAACACCTCATAATTATTTACTCGGAGGGCCGAGGTCCCGACAGGCCTTTGTGCATCACCTGTTAGAAACGGGCTAGTATCCCTGCCCACTCTGCTGGAGGCCACCTCTCTCTCTGCCGTTCTCTCAAAAACCCTTAGGTAGGCTTCAATGTCATCATCGCCCGTCTGCTTGGTGAGCACTTTACTGGGTTCCGTCGGCCTCTCTGGTCTCATCAGGTGCTGACCCAGAGTTGTCATAGCATCCTGTAATGCTCTTAGGCTCTGTGTCTGCTGGGTTTGCGTCTGCACGAGCTGTGCTAGGGCGTCCTCCATAGCACTGCGGGACTCTCTGAGTACCTATTTTATACAGAATCTCTAGCGATAGATCGCCGTGCGCGCATTCTCCACCAAATGTGGCAACCCGGGGGACTTGGAGGTGAGATTCGGTATAAAATGAGGAGACTCAGAGACGTAGCACAAAATAAAGTGTCTTTTAATAAAACGTTTAGGAGAAGGGGGGAATGGGCATCTAACGGCAACAAAGGATTCTTCCCGGTCGGGGTCTTTGGTCTTTGATCTCACACCTGGTGTGAGACGGTTCCTCTCTCCTGTATGGGCCGAGCAGAGGAGAGAGGTGAGAGGGTCCAGTTGCCTCCGGTCTGTTGCAGCTCCTCTCCTGAGGTTCCCCCGTTCCTTCTCCTCTCCTGTTCAGGCAGCTCTCCCCTGATGCCTTCCAGTGGAGGGTAGATATACTCTGTGTCTCTCATCAGCTGATGGGCTGCAGGTGTGACCACTCCCATGTGCCCATTGGCTGTAGCACCTGCACTGGGAAGTACGCCCCGTGGATCACTTCCCCGAACCTGAGCTTTGGGATCCGCCTCCTGGGCCTCGTCTGCTCTGCTTTCCCCCTGGTCTGCCACAGTCCTCGTGTGCGTCCCCGTGTGCGTCCCCGTGTGCGTCCTCGTGTGCGTCCCCGTGTGCGTCCCCGTGTGCGTCCCCGTGTGCGTCCTCGTGTGCGTCCCCGTGTGCGTCCCCGTGTGCGTCCCCGTGGGCGTCCTCGTGTGCGTCCCCGTGTGCGTCCCCGTGGGCGTCCTCGTGTGCGTCCCCGTGTGCGTCCCCGTGTGCGTCCTCGTGTGCGTCCCCGTGTGCATCCTCGTGGGCGTCCTCGTGTGCGTCCCCGTGTGCGTCCTCGTGTGCGTCCCAGTGGGCGTCCCCGTCCCGGTGAGCAGGTGTGAGTCCCGCCTTACAAGACGAAGACATGTAGCCGAGAGAGAATAATCATTTCCCCGGGAGGAGGAGACCAAAGATGGAGCTAAAAGAGGCGAGAGGCGTGTTCACTTCTAAGGACCGCTGACACAAAGAAACACAAAGACTCACAGAGTAACACACCTTCACCAAACACACACATGAGTCTGTAGCATGAGGAACACCAGTCTTCCTCCGGTCACTGGCGGCCTGCTGCGCTCTGATTGGTCGGTCTCAGAGGTCCTTGTTGTTGCTGATGAGGCTGCAGGTTGTGATCAGGCAGGTCTGAGGACAGCTGTGGGCCTGCAGGTGTTTCCCAGAGTTCCTTTCACCTGTTATCGCCACTGGCTCATGATGTTTGTTGTCGTCTCCCACTGAGAGACACACATTGATGTCCTCTAGATGACGTCATTCAGGAGTCAGAAAGTCTCGATGCAGCTTCACAATAAAAGCCTCAGAGAAAGTAGGTCACGGCGCGACCTCAGAGCCGCAGGAATGAGAGCGATCCGTGTGGGCCGAGGAGCTGCCGGACGAGTGGGCCACTGTGTGTGTTAGCGCGTGCGCGCGTGTGTGTGTGCATGTGTGGGGAACACTCAGTACGACTAAACACTGATTTAAACAACACGAGCATTACAGCGCGCGCAGACGCACGCGCGCTGTAATGCTCGTCATGCATCATTCGTGCTCCGCGTTAACAACAGAAATGTCCCTCACCTGGTCCCGTAGTCCGGCAGGTCGGTAGTCCACTAGTCCGAGCGGCGGCTTAATCCAGAGGTTGTAAAACCATTCACAAATCCACCACACGGCCGTGCACGCGCCCCGAATCAGAAAGTGTGTGCGCGCGTGAGAAAGAGTAACACCTCTGTCCTCAGACACGCGCGGAGAGGAGAAGGAAACGAGAGCCCCGGGGGACGAAGAGGCCCGGTCCGTGTGGAGGTCTCCTCCCCGGGAAAGGTGCACCGTGTCCGGGTGGAGGAGCGCGGTTAGCCGGTGCTGTCGGTCCGGTCTGCTGAGCTCCTCGTGCAGAATGAGGCTGAGAGCAGCGCCCCCGCCCCCACCGCGCTCAGCCAATAGCAGTCTCTCTCTCTCTCTCTCTCTCTCTCTCTCTCTCTCTCTCTCTCTCTCTCTCTCTCTCTCTCTCTCTCTCTCTCTCTCTCTCTCTCTCTCTCTCTCTCTCTCTCTCTCTCTCTCTCTCTCTCTCTCTCTCTCTGGAGAGGAGCCAATCACATGTATCGATCCTGTAGACAGCTGAGTCCGACAGAGGAAACTCATCTCCTTATCCTATCTCAACTACAGGCTCTCTAGTGGGGTAACATGGTACTACAAGCTCTCTAGTGGGGTAACATGGTACTACAAGCTCTCTAGTGGGGTAACATGGTACTACAAGCTCTCTAGTGGGGTAACATGGTACTACAAGCTCTCTAGTGGGGTAACATGGTACTACAAGCTCTCTAGTGGAGTAACATGGTACTACAAGCTCTCTAGTGGGGTAATATGGTACTACAAGCTCTCTAGTGGGGTAATATGGTACTACAGGCCCTCTAGTGGGGTAATATGGTACTACAAGCTCTCTAGTGGGGTAACATGGTACTACAGGCCCTCTAGTGGGGTAACATGGTACTACAAGCTCTCTAGTGGGGTAATATGGTACTACAAGCTCTCTAGTGGAGTAATATGGTACTACAAGCTCTCTAGTGGGTAACATGGTACTACAAGCTCTCTAGTGGGGCAACATGGTACTACAAGCTCTCTAGTGGGGTAATATGGTACCACAAGCTCTCTAGTGGGGTAACATGGTACTACAAGCCCTCTAGCGGGAGTACATGGTACTACAAGCCTCTAGTGGGGTAACATGGTACCACAAGCTCTCTAGTGGGGTAACATGGTACTACAAGCTCTCTAGTGGGGTAACATGGTACTACAAGCTCTCTAGTGGGGTAACATGGTACTACAAGCTCTCTAGTGGGGTAACATGGTACTACAAGCTCTCTAGTGGGGTAACATGGTACTACAAGCTCTCTAGTGGAGTAATATGGTACTACAAGCTCTCTAGTGGAGTAATATGGTACTACAAGCTCTCTAGTGGAGTAACATGGTACTACAAGCTCTCTAGTGGGGTAACATGGTACTACAAGCTCTCTAGTGGGGTAACATGGTACTACAAGCTCTCTAGTGGGGTAACATGGTACTACAAGCTCTCTAGTGGGCAACATGGTACTACAAGCTCTCTAGTGGGGTAACATGGTACTACAAGCTCTCTAGTGGGGTAATATGGTACTACAAGCTCTCTAGTGGGGTAACATGGTACTACAAGCCCTCTAGTGGGGTAACATGGTACTACAAGCTCTCTAGTGGGGTAACATGGTACTACAAGCTCTCTAGTGGGGTAATATGGTACTACAAGCTCTCTAGTGGGGTAACATGGTACTACAAGCTCTCTAGTGGGGTAATATGGTACTACAAGCTCTCTAGTGGGGTAATATGGTACTACAAGCCCTCTAGTGGGGTAACATGGTACTACAAGCTCTCTAGTGGGGCAACATGGTACTACAAGCTCTCTAGTGGGGTAACATGGTACTACAAGCTCTCTAGTGGGGTAACATGGTACTACAAGCTCTCTAGTGGGGTAATATGGTACTACAAGCTCTCTAGTGGGGTAACATGGTACTACAAGCTCTCTAGTGGGGTAACATGGTACTACAAGCTCTCTAGTGGGGTAACATGGTACTACAAGCTCTCTAGTGGGGTAATATGGTACTACAAGCTCTCTAGTGGGGTAACATGGTACTACAAGCACTTTAGTGGGGTAACATGGTACTACAAGCTCTCTAGTGGGGTAATATGGTACTACAAGCTCTCTAGTGGAGTAATATGGTACTACAAGCTCTCTAGTGGGGTAATATGGTACTACAAGCTCTCTAGTGGAGTAATATGGTACTACAAGCTCTCTAGTGGAGTAATATGGTACTACAAGCTCTCTAGCACCTCTCATATCCAGTCTGGGCGCACCTTGGTCCTGGTTCTGGTTCCTTGTGGAAGGGGGAAGAGGAAGAGAGTTTACAGACTAGACTCAAAGAGGAGAGGATGAAGCGTCACGAGAAGCAAAAAGCTGCAGATCATAAATTATTCAGACAAATTGTTTTTATTAGAGAAATAAAAGTTCAGAGGAGGAAAACTTTCACACACACACACGACACACAGACACACACGTTAACCTTCTCTGACTTATCTTCTCCTCTACTCTTCTTCCTCTTTAAAACGTGGAGGGCTTGTTGTTGTTGGGATTCCAACATGAAAGTGAATGTTTGCGCTGATCCGACGTGGAGCTGGATGGTCGACCTTGAACGGATTGGAGGTCAAAGGACGGCGATAAAAGCATCCCGGCCCTTTAAATCTCTCTCAGCTGGAGCTCAGTGTGTGTGTGGACTTCATTAATGAGCAGGAAGCTGGTCCTCTGGGGAACAAGAAGCTGGTCCTCTGGGGAGCAGGACGCTGGTCCTCTGGGGAGCAAGAAGCTGGTCCTCTGGGGAGCAGGAAGCTGGTCCTCTGGGGAACAGGAAGCTGGTCCTCTGGGGAGCAGGAAGCTGGTCCTCTGTGTGTGTGTGTGTGTGTGTGTGTATGTGTATGTGTGATGAGAGAAAACCATGACAACCAGGAAATGAATAAAACACATAAAACTAGAATGGGCACTCGGTAGAGCGCATACCTTCGCATATCACAAGATTGGGCATTGAATTATGAACATTTTGGCATTAGTTGCATGCCAATTGGACAAAAATGTATCGTGCTATGGTAAAAAAATAGTTTGACCTTTCCATGACCTTGACCTTTGACCCAATTGATCCCAAAATCTAATCAAATGGTCCCCGGATAATAACCAATCATCCCACCAAATTGCATGCGATTCAAGAACATTTTGACCTGTTCATGACCTTTGACCTTGAACTTTGACCCGATCGATCCCAAAATCTAGTCAACTGGTCCCCGGATAATAAACAATCATCCCACCAAATTTCATGCGATTCGGTTCAATACTTTGAGTTCTGCGAAAGATTTTGACCTGTTCATGACCTTTGACCTTTGACCCGATCGATCCCAAAATCTAATCAACTGGTCCCCGGATAATAAACAATCATCCCACCAAATTTCATGCGATTCGGTTCAATACGTTGAGTTCTGCGAAAGATTTTGACCTGTTCATGACCTTTGACCTTTGACCCGATCGATCCCAAAATCTAATCAACTGGTCCCCGGATAATAAACAATCATCCCACCAAATTTCATGCGATTCAATACTTTTTGAGTTCTGCGAAAGATTTTGACCTGTTCATGACCTTTGACCCGAT
This sequence comes from Pseudoliparis swirei, assembly GCF_029220125.1. Lineage (NCBI taxonomy): Eukaryota > Metazoa > Chordata > Actinopteri > Perciformes > Liparidae > Pseudoliparis > Pseudoliparis swirei. The sequence goes on along the minus strand of NC_079391.1, from coordinate 34,763,767 downwards.
CGATCCCAAAATCTAATCAACTGGTCCCCGGATAATAAACAATCATCCCACCAAATTTCATGCGATTCGGTTCAATACTTTTTGAGTTTTGCGAATAACACGCATACAAATAAATAAATAAATAAATAAATACACGGCGATCAAAACATAACCTTCCGGCATTTTCAATGCGAAGGTAATGATGCGTTCAAGGCCCACGTTCAGTCCGTAAGGATGAGATTCCACTGTGTTCACAGGAAGAAGAGGAGGAGGAGGAAGAAGAGGAGCAGGTGGAGCAGATGGAGGAGCAGGGGGAACAGGAGGAGGTGGGATGGTTACCATGGTTACCACTGAAGGATGCTAGCTACAGCAGTCGCCATGGTTACAGATGTAAATGTGATTCTGTCTTTAAAAACATTTACATCAATATCAGATGATGAATCATTTTACATATGATGAAAATTCATCCATAAGGAGAGACTAGAGGAGAGAGGAGCTCAGTATATCCTAAGCGTCCATAAGTAGAGAGGAGAGAGGAGCTCAGTGTATCCTAAACGTCCATAAGGAGAGAGGAGAGAGGAGCTCAGTGTATCCTAAACGTCCATAAGGAGAGAGGAGAGAGGAGCTCAGTGTATCCTAAACGTCCATAAGGAGAGAGGAGAGAGGAGCTCAGTGTATCCTAAACGTCCATAAGGAGAGAGGAGATCAGTGTATCCTAAGCGTCCATAAGGAGAGAGGAGCTCAGTGTATCCTAAGTGTCTATAAGGAGAGAGGAGAGAGGAGCTCAGTGTATCCTAAGCGTCCATAAGGAGAGAGGAGAGAGGAGCTCAGTGTATCCTAAGCGTCTATAAGGAGAGAGGAGAGAGGAGCTCAGTGTATCCTAAACGTCCATAAGGAGAGAGAGAGGAGCTCAGTGTATCCTAAGCATCCATAAGGAGAGAGGAGAGAGGAGCTCAGTGTATCCTAAACGTCCATAAGGAGAGAGGAGAGAGGAGCTCAGTATATCCTAAGCGTCCGTAAGGAGAGAGGAGCTCAGTGTATCCTAAGCGTCCATAAGGAGAGAGGAGAGAGGAGCTCAGTGTATCCTAAACGTCCATAAGGAGAGAGGAGAGAGGAGCTCAGTGTATCCTAAGCGTCCGTAAGGAGAGAGGAGAGGAGAGAGGAGCTCAGTGTATCCTAAGCGTCCGTAAGGAGAGAGGAGAGGAGAGAGGAGCTCAGTGTATCCTAAACGTCCATAAGGAGAGAGGAGAGAGGAGCTCAGTATATCCTAAGCGTCCGTAAGGAGAGAGAGGAGAGAGGAGCTCAGTGTATCCTAAGCGTCCATAAGGAGAGAGGAGAGGAGAGAGGAGAGAGGAGCTCAGTGTATCCTAAGCGTCCATAAGGAGAGAGGAGAGGAGAGAGGAGCTCAGTGTATCCTAAGCGTCCATAAGGAGACAGGAGAGAGGAGCTCAGTGTATCCTAAACGTCCATAAGGAGAGAGGAGAGAGGAGCTCAGTGTATCCAAAGCGTCCATAAGGAGAGAGGAGCTCAGTGTATCCTAAACGTCCATAAGGAGAGAGGAGAGGAGCTCAGTGTATCCTAAGCGTCCATAAGGAGAGAGGAGAGAGGAGCTCAGTGTATCCTAAGCGTCCATAAGGAGAGAGGAGAGAGGAGCTCAGTGTATCCTAAACGTCCATAAGGAGAGAGGAGAGGAGAGGAGCTCAGTGTATCCTAAACGTCCATAAGGAGAGAGGAGAGGAGAGGAGCTCAGTGTATCCTAAACGTCCATAAGGAGAGAGGAGAGAGGAGCTCAGTGTATCCTAAACGTCCATAAGGAGAGAGGAGAGAGGAGCTCAGTGTATCCTAAGCATCCATAAGTAGAGAGGAGCTCAGTGTATCCCAAACGTCCATAAGGAGAGGAGAGAGGAGCTCAGTGTATCCTAAGCGTCCATAAGGAGAGAGGAGAGAGGAGCTCAGTGTATCCTAAGCGTCCATAAGGAGAGAGGAGAGGAGAGAGGAGCTCAGTGTATCCTAAGCGTCTATAAGGAGAGAGGAGAGAGGAGCTCAGTGTATCCTAAACGTCCATAAGGAGAGAGGAGAGGAGCTCAGTGTATCCTAAGCGTCCATAAGGAGAGAGAGAGGAGCTCAGTGTATCCTAAGCGTCCATAAGGAGAGAGAGAGGAGCTCAGTGTATCCTAAACGTCCATAAGGAGAGAGGAGAGAGGAGAGGAGAGAGGAGCTCAGTGTATCCTAACGTCCATAAGGAGAGAGGAGAGAGGAGCTCAGTGTATCCTAAGCATCCATAAGGAGAGAGGAGAGAGGAGCTCAGTGTATCCTAAGCGTCCATAAGGAGAGAGGAGCTCAGTGTATCCTAAGCGTCCATAAGGAGAGAGGAGAGAGGAGCTCAGTGTATCCTAAGCGTCCATAAGGAGAGAGGAGAGAGGAGCTCAGTGTATCCTAAGCGTCCATAAGGAGAGAGGAGCTCAGTGTATCCTAAGCGTCCATAAGGAGAGAGGAGAGAGGAGCTCAGTGTATCCTAAACGTCCATAAGGAGAGAGGAGCTCAGTGTATCCTAAACGTCCATAAGGAGAGAGGAGAGAGGAGCTCAGTGTATCCTAAACGTCCATAAGGAGAGAGGAGAGAGGAGCTCAGTGTATCCTAAGCGTCCATAAGGAGAGAGGAGAGGAGCTCAGTGTATCCTAAGCGTCCATAAGGAGAGAGGAGAGAGGAGCTCAGTGTATCCTAAACGTCCATAAGGAGAGAGGAGAGGAGAGAGGAGCTCAGTGTATCCTAAACGTCCATAAGGAGAGAGGAGCTCAGTGTATCCTAAGCGTCCATAAGGAGAGAGGAGAGGAGCTCAGTGTATCCTAAGCGTCCATAAGGAGAGAGGAGCTCAGTGTATCCTAAGCGTCCATAAGGAGAGAGGAGCTCAGTGTATCCTAAGCGTCCATAAGGAGAGAGGAGAGAGGAGCTCAGTGTATCCTAAGCGTCCATAAGGAGAGAGGAGAGGAGAGGAGCTCAGTGTATCTTAAGCGTCCATAAGGAGAGAGGAGCTCAGTGTATCCTAAGCGTCCATAAGGAGAGAGGAGAGAGGAGCTCAGTGTATCCTAAGCATCCATAAGGAGAGAGGAGAGGAGCTCAGTGTATCCTAAGCGTCCATAAGGAGAGAGAGGAGATCAGTGTATCCTAAGCGTCCATAAGGAGAGAGGAGAGAGGAGCTCAGTGTATCCTAAACGTCCATAAGGAGAGAGGAGCTCAGTGTATCCTAAACGTCCATAAGGAGAGAGGAGAGGAGCTCAGTGTATCCTAAGCGTCCATAAGGAGAGAGGAGCTCAGTGTATCCTAAGCGTCCATAAGGAGAGAGGAGAGAGGAGCTCAGTGTATCCTAAGCGTCCATAAGGAGAGAGGAGAGAGGAGCTCAGTGTATCCTAAACGTCCATAAGGAGAGAGGAGCTCAGTGTATCCTAAGCGTCCATAAGGAGAGGAGAGAGGAGCTCAGTGTATCCTCAGCGTCCATAAGGAGAGAGGAGAGGAGCTCAGTGTATCCTAAACGTCCATAAGGAGAGAGGAGAGAGGAGCTCAGTGTATCCTAAACGTCCATAAGGAGAGAGGAGAGGAGCTCAGTGTATCCTAAGCGTCCATAAGGAGAGAGGAGAGAGGAGCTCAGTGTATCCTAAGCGTCCATAAGGAGAGGAGAGAGAGGAGCTCAGTGTATCCTAAACGTCCATAAGGAGAGAGGAGAGAGGAGCTCAGTGTATCCTAAGCGTCCATAAGGAGAGAGGAGCTCAGTGTATCCTAACGCCCATAAGGAGAGAGGAGAGAGCTCAGTGTATCCTAAGCGTCCATAAGGAGAGAGGAGCTCAGTGTATCCTAAGCGTCCATAAGGAGAGAGGAGCTCAGTGTATCCTAAGCGTCCATAAGGAGAGAGGAGAGAGGAGCTCAGTGTATCCTAAGCGTCCATGGAGAGAGAGAGGAGCTCAGTGTATCCTAAACGTCCATAAGGAGAGAGGAGAGAGGAGCTCAGTGTATCCTAAGCGTCCATAAGGAGAGAGGAGAGAGGAGCTCAGTGTATCCTAAACGTCCATAAGGAGAGAGGAGAGGAGCTCAGTGTATCCTAAGCGTCCATAAGGAGAGAGGAGAGGAGCTCAGTGTATCCTAAACGTCCATAAGGAGAGAGGAGAGAGGAGCTCAGTGTATCCTAAGCGTCCATAAGGAGAGAGGAGAGAGGAGCTCAGTGTATCCTAAGCGTCCATAAGGAGAGAGAAGAGAGGAGCTCAGTGTATCCTAAGCGTCCATAAGGAGAGAGGAGAGAGGAGCTCAGTGTATCCTAAGCGTCCATAAGGAGAGAGGAGAGAGGAGCTCAGTGTATCCTAAGCGTCCATAAGGAGAGAGGAGATCAGTGTATCCTAAGCGTCCATAAGGAGAGAGGAGAGAGGAGCTCAGTGTATCCTAAGCGTCCATAAGGAGAGGAGCTCAGTGTATCCTAAGCGTCCATAAGGAGAGAGGAGAGGAGCTCAGTGTATCCTAAGCGTCCATAAGGAGAGAGGAGAGAGGAGCTCAGTGTATCCTAAGCGTCCATAAGGAGAGAGAGAGGAGCTCAGTGTCTCCTAAACGTCCATAAGGAGAGAGGAGATCAGTGTATCCTAAGCGTCCATAAGGAGAGAGGAGAGAGGAGCTCAGTGTATCCTAAACGTCCATAAGGAGAGAGGAGATCAGTGTATCCTAAGCGTCCATAAGGAGAGAGGAGAGGAGCTCAGTGTATCCTAAGCGTCCATAAGGAGAGAGGAGATCAGTGTATCCTAAGCGTCCATAAGGAGAGAGGAGATCAGTGTATCCTAAGCGTCCATAAGGAGAGGAGAGAGGAGCTCAGTGTATCCTAGCGTCCATAAGGAGAGAGGAGCTCAGTGTATCCTAACGTCCATAAGGAGAGAGGAGAGAGGAGCTCAGTGTATCCTAAGCGTCCATAAGGGGAGAGGAGCTCAGTGTATCCTAAGGCCCATAAGGAGAGAGGAGATCAGTGTATCCTAAGCGTCCATAAGGAGAGAGGAGCTCAGTGTATCCTAAGCGTCCATAAGGAGAGAGGAGATCAGTGTATCCTAAGCGTCCCTTCAGGAGAGAGAGAGAGGAGCTCAGTGTATCCTAAGCGTCCATAAGGAGAGAGAGGGCTCAGTGTATCCTAAACGTCCATAAGGAGAGGAGATCAGTGTATCCTAAGCGTCCATAAGGAGAGAGGAGAGAGGAGCTCAGTGTATCCTAAGCGTCCATAAGGAGAGAGGAGATCAGTGTATCCTAAGCGTCCATAAGGAGAGAGGAGAGAGGAGCTCAGTGTATCCTAAGCGTCCATAAGGAGAGAGGAGATCAGTGTATCCTAAGCGTCCATAAGGAGAGGAGATCAGTGTATCCTAAGCGTCCATAAGGAGAGAGGAGAGAGGAGCTCAGTGTATCCTAAACGTCCATAAGGAGAGAGGAGACTCAGTGTATCCTGTCCATAAGGAGAGAGGAGATCAGTGTATCCTAAGCGTCCATAAGGAGAGAGGAGATCAGTGTATCCTAAGCCATAAGGAGAGGCCCATAAGGAGAGAGGAGCTCAGTGTATCCTAAATGTCCATAAGGAGAGAGGAGAGCTCAGTGTATCCTAAACGTCCATAAGGAGAGAGGAGAGAGGAGCTCAGTGCATCCTAAGCGCCCATAAGGAGAGAGGAGAGCTCAGTGTATCCTAAACGTCCATAAGGAGAGAGGAGAGAGGAGCTCAGTGTATCCTAAGCATCCATAAGGAGAGAGAGGAGCTCAGTGTATCCTAAGCGTCCATAAGGAGAGAGGAGAGAGGAGCTCAGTGTATCCTAAACGTCCATAAGGAGAGAGGAGAGGAGCTCAGTGTATCCTAAACGTCCATAAGGAGAGAGGAGAGGAGCTCAGTGTATCCTAAACGTCCATAAGGAGAGAGGAGCTCAGTGTATCCTAAACGTCCATAAGGAGAGAGGAGAGAGGAGCTCAGTGTATCCTAAACGTCCATAAGGAGAGAGGAGAGAGGAGCTCAGTGTATCCTAAACGTCCATAAGGAGAGAGGAGCTCAGTGTATCCTAAACGTCCATAAGGAGAGAGGAGCTCAGTGTATCCTAAATACACTGGTCTGTGGATATTCTCCCCAGAGGTCACCAGAGGTCTGTGGAACAGCAGGGGGCAGAATGCTGACTCATGTCTGGGCTTCAAGAAGATGACCTCAGACAATAAAGAACCTCCCCTCTAGCGCCACCACCAGGTCAAGCTCTGAGCTGGTCCTGGTCCTAGTCCTGGTCCTAGTCCTGGTCCTAGTCCTAGTCCTGGTCCTGGTCCTGGTCCTGGTCCTAGTCCTGGTCCTGGTCCTAGTCCTGGTCCTGGTCCTGGTCCTGGTCCTAGACTTCCTGGCTCACACCAACAGGTCAGAGGCTGTTAGTGAGGCTTAAGGGCCACACACACACTGACCACTATGCCCCGTCAGTCAGCACACACACATACACACACATACACACACACACACAGACACACACACAGACACACTCACACACGCACACACATACACACAGAGACACACACAGAGACACACACAGACACACACACACACACACAGACACACACATCTATAAATACGTATCATGTCATCTCCTCCAGTCAGCTGGCGGATTAGATCCAGACATTCAGATGCAGAGCGGCTCGGTCTGGGAGAGAGAAGAGAGGAGGAGGAGGAGGAGGAGGAGCAGCAGGAGGAGGAGGAGCAGCAGGAGGAGGAGGATGAGGAGCAGCAGGAGGAGGAGGAGGAGGAGCAGGAGGAGCAGCAGGAGGAGGAGGAGGAGCAGCAGGAGGAGCAGGAGGAGGAGGAGCAGCAGGAGGAGGAGGAGGATGAGGAGCAGCAGGAGGAGGAGGAGCAGCAGGAGGAGCAGCAGGAGGAGGAGGAGGAGGAGCAGCAGCAGGAGCAGGAGGAGGAGAAGGAGCAGGAGGAGGAGGAGGATGAGGAGCAGCAGGAGGAGGAGGAGCAGCAGGAGGAGCAGCAGGAGGAGGAGGAGAAGGAGCAGGAGGAGGAGCAGCAGGAGGAGGAGGAGGAGGAGCAGCAGGAGCAGGAGGAGGAGAAGGAGCAGGAGGAGGAGGAGGAGCAGGAGGAGCAGCAGGAGGAGGAGGAGGAGGAGGACAAACACACACTCCAGGCTGATGTGAGCTGTCAGGTCCTGGTCCTGGACCCAGAACAGGTGACCCCCCCAGAACAGGTGACCCCCCCCAGAACAGGTGACCCCCCCCAGAACAGGTGACCCCCCCCAGAACAGGTGACCCCCCCCAGAACAGGTGACCCCCCCCCAGAACAGGTGACCCCCCCCAGAACAGGTGACCCCCCCCCAGAACAGGTGACCCCCCCAGAACAGGTGACCCCCCCAGAACAGGTGACCCCCAGAACAGGTGACCCCCAGAACAGGTGACCCCCAGAACAGGTGACCCCCAGAACAGGTGACCCCCAGAACAGGTGACCCCCAGAACAGGTGACCCCCAGAACAGGTGACCCCCAGAACAGGTGACCCCCAGAACAGGTGACCCCCAGAACAGGTGACCCCCAGACCAGGTGACCCCCCCCAGAACAGGTGACCCCCCCGGTGCTCTGCCGGCTCTCCTGTGCGGCTGCCGGTGGCGCGGCGGCATCGCGTCACGCTGTCTCTTTAAGAGCTCTCTTCATATGCAACTCTTGTTCTTCCCTGTTGCAGGTAAGATGGCGGCGGAGTGGCCAGAATACCCAGAAGCCACTGCTCTGCTGTCCGACCGGCTGGTGCTGGTCCAGAACGACTCGTCCGCTTGGTGTCGGCTGTGGAAGGAGAACGGGCTGGACCAGCTGACCCCAGACCAGCTGACTGAGCTCACAGCCCATTGGTCACTTCCTGTTTGAGCTCACAGCCCATTGGTCACTTCCTGTCTGAGCTCACAGCCCATTGGTCACTTCCTGTCTGAGCTCACAGCCCATTGGTCACTTCCTGTCTGAGCTCACAGCACCAGCAGGTTTGGAGGTGAAGATGATTTTCCAGCAGATAGCGGCAGAGAGGGAGGAGGAGGAGGAGGAGGAGGAGGAGGAGGAGGAGCAGCTTCCTGGTCCAGGAGGCTCTAGTCTGGACTCCCCTCAGTTCATAATGCTGATTCAAGTCAGAAGAAGAGATGCATTGTGGGATGCATACAAGGGGCTGCAGGTCACTTCCGGTCTGCTCGCGGTTCTTCCGGTTCTGCAGGTCGAGGACTTTAATGTTTGTGCTCCAAAAGAAAAGCGTTTCTTCAGAAGCGGGGAAGCCCGCCCCCTGGTGGCCGCTGCGGGAGCAGCAGACTGCGCATGTCCAGTGGGGAGGAGAGCCATGTTTCCTTTCCTAAGGAGTCTTCTGTTTCTACTTCCGGTTCCTTCTTCAATGTTACGTCAGTGTGTTCTTCTTCTATCTCTAGTGGCGTTCACCTTAAAGGTGGCGTCGCCTGTGTAACTCCTCCCCCTCTAATAGCGGCCGGCTCACCGTCTGGCCACTGGTGGGTCACGTGACCTTTGATCCTGAAGAGTGTGTGCGTGTGCGGTTGAGTGACGTCGTTAAAACAACAGCCTTCATGCAGCTTCCGGTGTGTTTTCTGTAAACAGGAAGTGGGTGTGGCTTCACACAGAAACGGTTAAAAACTGAATTTGTTTTGTGAATCCTTTTGTAAAATATATAAACGACATGAAATACATAAAATATATAAACTACATAAAATACACACAATATATAAACTACATAAAATACATGAACTACATAAATATATAAACTACATAAAATACATACGATATATAAACTACATAAAATATATAAACTACATAAAATACATAAACTACATAAAATACATATGATATATAAACTACATAAAATATATAAAATACATAAACTGCATAAAATATATAAACTACATAAAATACATAAACTACATACAATATATAAACTACATAAAATATATAAACTACATGAAATACATAAAATATATAAACTACATAAAATACATCAAATATATAAACTACATAAAATACACACAATATATAAACTACATAAAATATATAAACTACATGAAATACATACGATATATAAACTACATAAAATACATAAACTACATAAAATATATGAACTACATAAAATACATACGATATATAAACTACATAAAATATATAAACTACATACAATATATAAACTACATAAAATACATAAACTACATACGATATATAAACTACATCAAATATATAAACGACATGAAATACATAAAATATATAAACTACATAAAATACACACAATATATAAACTACATAAAATATATAAACTACATAAAATACATAAACTACATAAAATATATAAACTACATAAAATACATAAAATATATAAACGACATAAAATATATAAACTACATAAAATCATACAATACATAAACTACATAAAATATATAAACTACAACACGTGTGTGTAAATGAACGTCTGGACTCGCGGCTCCAAAGTCAAACAGATTTATTTCCTTTAGCACTGAAGTTGTTCACAGTAACATCACCGGGGGGGGGGGGGGGGGGGGGTTACATTGGTGGGTTCTCCTGCCCCCCCACCCTAGAAAAGAGAGAAGGGAAGCGAACAATGAAAGGTATTGCTTTTAAGTTTTCTCTCCGACGGCCCCTGAACGCCTCGCCGGTCGCCAGAGAGCTCCCTCTGAGGAGGATGAGGAAGAGGAGGACGATGAGGAGGAGGGTAAGCTGCATGGTTACTGCGCAAGTACGCAGGAATCACAAAAGAAACCAAAATATAAAGAAAAGAAAAAGGCAAATCCAAACAAACTGAACATGAACAAGTGTGGAAGGGAACGAGGAACAAGTGTGGAAGGGAACGAGGACAATTCAACGACGACATGCAAAGAAAAGACGAATGCAGAACATGCAGACGAGTCAGAGCTGAGGAGGATTCCCTTGTGATGGGGGGGGGGGGGGGGGGCTACGTCTACATTCTTATATTACGGTAAATCATTCCCCCAAAACGTATATGACAGGTTTCTCTCTCGGGGGGGAAGAACGTTAAAATAACTTAAACTTGACAAAAATATCCTTAAATAGTTTGAAACATTCTCTACATCGTTCGTATAAATTAATAAATTAATACATTAGTAGATGAATAAACCCTCCGTGAACCAAACGAATGACAAAAATACAATAAAAGTACAAAAATATACACGGCGGTTCAATATTGTAGAAATGATAATAAATAAATACAAAAACATTGAAACTGATCCAGAATCTGACTCGGGGTCAAAAGTGCAAAAAGGAAAAGAGACACAGCAAAGGGGCGGGGCGTCTGGAAGCTGGAGAGCTAACACGCTAACAGGCTAACACGCAAACATTCTAACATGCTAAAACTCTAGCATGCTAACACGCAAGCATGCTAGCATGCTAGAACACTAGCCCGCTAGGTGTTCAGTCACAATATCTTTGTCTGTTTACTTGTTATTATTATGATTAGAAACAAGACAATCGTATATCTAGTGTCTTTAAAGATGTGTAGTAACTTGTGTCTTTTCTGTTTCAGAAGGAGAGTTAGTCGTCAGTAAATAAAGACTTGAATAAAACCGTAATGTAAATAACGTGATTCATACATTTTTTCTCAATTTTTTTTCTTTTGTCTCCGTGCAGAACAAACTGGAGAGAGGCTCCAGTGGAGAGAGGCTCCACTGGAGAGAGGCTCCACTGCAGAGAGGCTCCACTGGAGAGAGGCTCCACTGCAGAGAGGCTCCACTACAGAGAGGCTCCACTACAGAGAGGCTCCACTACAGAGAGGCTCCACTACAGAGAGGCTCCACTGCAGAGAGGCTCCACTCCAGAGAGGCTCCACTACAGAGAGGCTCCACTGCAGAGAGGCTCCACTGCAGAGAGGCTCCACTGCAGAGAGGCTCCACTCCAGAGAGGCTCCACTGGAGAGAGGCTCCACTACAGAGAGGCTCCACTGGAGAGAGGCTCCACTGCAGAGAGGCTCCACTGCAGAGGCTCCACTCCAGAGAGGCTCCACTGCAGAGAGGCTCCACTCCAGAGAGGCTCCACTGGAGAGAGGCTCCACTGCAGAGAGGCTCCACTGGAGAGAGGCTCCACTGCAGAGAGGCTCCACTGCAGAGAGGCTCCACTCCAGAGAGGCTCCACTACAGAGAGGCTCCACTGCAGAGAGGCTCCACTGCAGAGAGGCTCCACTGCAGAGAGGCTCCACTGGAGAGAGGCTCCACTGGAGAGAGGCTCCACTGCAGAGGCTCCACTGGAGAGAGGCTCCACTACAGAGAGGCTCCACTGCAGAGAGGCTCCACTGCAGAGAGGCTCCACTACAGAGAGGCTCCACTACAGAGAGGCTCCACTGGAGAGAGGCTCCACTGCAGAGGCTCCACTGGAGAGAGGCTCCACTACAGAGAGGCTCCACTGCAGAGAGGCTCCACTACAGAGGCTCCACTGCAGAGAGGCTCCACCAGAGAGGCTCCACTACAGAGAGGCACCTCTACAGAGAGGCTCCACTGCAGAGAGGCTCCACTACAGAGAGGCTCCACTGCAGAGAGGCTCCACTGGAGAGAGGCTCCACTGCAGAGAGGCTCCACTACAGAGAGGCTCCACTGCAGAGAGGCTCCACTGGAGAGAGGCTCCACTACAGAGAGGCTCCACTACAGAGAGGCTCCACTGCAGAGAGGCTCCACTGCATTGAGGCTCCACTCCAGAGAGGCTCCACTGCAGAGAGGCTCCACTCCAGAGAGGCTCCACTGCAGAGAGGCTCCACTGCAGAGAGGCTCCACTGCAGAGAGGCTCCACTACAGAGAGGCTCCACTGCAGAGAGGCTCCACTGCAGAGAGGCTCCACTACAGAGAGGCTCCACTGAAGAGAGGCTCCACTACAGAGAGGCTCCACTGAAGAGAGGCTCCACTGCAGAGAGGCTCCACTACAGAGAGGCTCCACTACAGAGAGGCTCCACTACAGAGAGGCTCCACTACAGAGAGGCTCCACTACAGAGAGGCTCCACTACAGAGAGGCTCCACTGAAGAGAGGCTCCACTACAGAGAGGCTCCACTACAGAGAGGCTCTACTACAGAGAGGCTCTACTACAGAGAGGCTCCACTGAGAGAGGCTCCACTACAGAGAGGCTCCACTAGAGAGGCTCCACTACAGAGAGGCTCCACTCACAGAGAGGCTCCACTGCAGAGAGGCTCCACTACAGAGAGGCTCCACTGAAGAGAGGCTCCACTACAGAGAGGCTCCACTACAGAGAGGCTCCACTACAGAGAGGCTCCACTGCAGAGAGGCTCCACTACAGAGAGGCTCCACTACAGAGAGGCTCCACTGGAGAGAGGCTCCACTACAGAGAGGCTCCACTACAGAGAGGCTCCACTACAGAGAGGCTCCACTACAGAGAGGCTCCACTACAGAGAGGCTCCACTACAGAGAGGCTCCACTACAGAGAGGCTCCACTACAGAGAGGCTCCACTGAAGAGAGGCTCCACTACAGAGAGGCTCCACTGCAGAGAGGCTCCACTGCAGAGAGGCTCCACTACAGAGGCTCCACTACAGAGAGGCTCCACTACAGAGAGGCTCCACTACAGAGAGGCTCCACTACAGAGAGGCTCCACTCAGAGAGGCTCCACTGAGAGGCTCCACCAGAGAGGCTCCACTACAGAGAGGCTCCACTACAGAGGCTCCACAGAGAGGCTCCACTGCAGAGAGGCTCCACTGCAGAGAGGCTCCACTGCAGAGAGGCTCCACTGGAGAGAGGCTCCACTACAGAGAGGCTCCACTGCAGAGAGGCTCCACTGCAGAGAGGCTCCACTACAGAGAGGCTCCACTCCAGAGAGGCTCCACTGCAGAGAGGCTCCACTACAGAGAGGCTCCACTACAGAGAGGCTCCACTACAGAGAGGCTCCACTGCAGAGAGGCTCCACTACAGAGAGGCTCCACTACAGAGAGGCTCCACTACAGAGAGGCTCCACTGCAGAGAGGCTCCACTGCAGAGAGGCTCCACTCCAGAGAGGCTCCACTGCAGAGAGGCTCCACTACAGAGAGGCTCCACTGCAGAGAGGCTCCACTGCAGAGAGGCTCCACTGCAGAGAGGCTCCACTGCAGAGAGGCTCCACTGCAGAGAGGCTCCACTGCAGAGAGGCTCCACTGCAGAGAGGCTCCACTGGAGAGAGGCTCCACTACAGAAAGGCTCCACTCCAGAGAGGCTCCACTGCAGAGAGGCTCCACTACAGAGAGGCTCCACTCCAGAGAGGCTCCACTACAGAGAGGCTCCACTACAGAGAGGCTCCACTGAGAGGCTCCACTGCAGAGAGGCTCCACTGCAGAGAGGCTCCACTACAGAGAGGCTCCACTGCAGAGAGGCTCCACTGCAGAGAGGCTCCACTGCAGAGAGGCTCCACTGGAGAGAGGCTCCACTGCAGAGAGGCTCCACTGCAGAGAGGCTCCACTGCAGAGAGGCTCCACTACAGAGAGGCTCCACTACAGAGAGGCTCCACTACAGAGAGGCTCCACTGCAGAGAGGCTCCACTACAGAGAGGCTCCACTGCAGAGAGGCTCCACTGAAGAGAGGCTCCACTGCAGAGAGGCTCCACTGCAGAGAGGCTCCACTGCAGAGAGGCTCCACTGAGAGGCTCCACTGAAGAGAGGCTCCACTGAAGAGAGGCTCCACTGAAGAGAGGCTCCACTGCAGAGAGGCTCCACTACAGAGAGGCTCCACTCCAGAGGCTCCACTGCAGAGAGGCTCCACTGAAGAGAGGCTCCACTGCAGAGAGGCTCCACTGCAGAGAGGCTCCACTACTGAGAGGCTCCACTGAAGAGAGGCTCCACTGAAGAGAGGCTCCACTGAAGAGAGGCTCCACTCCAGAGGCTCCACTACAGAGAGGCTCCACTGCAGAGAGGCTCCACTACAGAGAGGCTCCACTGCAGAGAGGCTCCACTGCAGAGAGGCTCCACTGCAGAGAGGCTCCACTGCAGAGAGGCTCCACTACAGAGAGGCTCCACTCCAGAGGCTCCACTACAGAGAGGCTCCACTACAGAGAGGCTCCACTGCAGAGAGGCTCCACTACAGAGAGGCTCCACTGCAGAGAGGCTCCACTACAGAGAGGCTCCACTACAGAGAGGCTCCACTGAAGAGAGGCTCCACTACAGAGAGGCTCCACTGCAGAGAGGCTCCACTGAAGAGAGGCTCCACTGAAGAGAGGCTCCACTACAGAGAGGCTCCACTCCAGAGGCTCCACTACAGAGAGGCTCCACTACAGAGAGGCTCCACTGCAGAGAGGCTCCACTACAGAGAGGCTCCACTGCAGAGAGGCTCCACTCCAGCGCGATGTTCTCTAACTCAATTATATTGGTGTATTGTTTCTTTAATTGTGCAAAGAAAAAATAATGATATTAGCGACTGGCACAGCTAACGAGCTATGCTAACGAGCTAGGCTAACGAGCTAGGCTAGCTAGCCCTCATTTTGGTCTCTCCAGCTCTGTAAAGACGGGAACACGGAGCAACACAAACAAAAGAAAACAACGAGAAAACATACAACTTAGTTTGCACAGGGATGTTATGACATCACCTCATCATGACATCATGACGTTATGACATCATGTCATTATGACGTCATGACATCATGACATTATGACGTGATGACATCATGACGTTATAACATCATGACATTATGACGTGATGACATCATGACGTTATGACATCAGGACATTATGACGTGATGACATCATGACGTGATGACATCATGACGTGATGACATCATGACATTATGATGTGATGACATTATGACGTGATGACATCATGACATTATGACGTGATGACATTATGACGTGATGACATCATGACGTTATGACATGATGACATCATGACGTGATGACATCATGACATTATGACGTGATGACATCATGACGTGATGACATCATGACGTTATGACATCATGACGTGATGACATTATGACGTGATGACATCATGACGTTATGACATCATGACATTATGACGTGATGACATCATGACGTTATGACATCATGACATTATGACGTGATGACATCATGACATTATGACATCATGACGTGATGACATCATGACGTTATGACGTGATGCCATTATGACGTGATGACATCATGACATTATGACGTGATGACATTATGACGTGATGACATCATGACATTATGACATGACATCATGACATTATGACATCATGACGTGATGACATCATGACGTGATGACATCATGACGTGATGACGTCATGACGTTATGACATCATGACATTATGACGTGATGCCATTATGACGTGATGACATCATGACATTATGACGTGATGACATTATGACGTGATGACATCATGACATTATGACGTGATGACATCATGACGTTATGACATCATGACATTATGACGTGATGACATTATGACATCATGACATTACGTCATCTCTACAACAGAAGCGATCATTCATTATGTTTCACCGCCCAACAATCTTTGATGAGTCGTGTCTTCGCCACAGAAACCCGGCCGCTCGCGAAGAAGACGTTTAAAAAAAAGAAATACAATCCAGCCAGCGTCCGTCTCCAGCTCCTGTTTCCTGTTTGTCATCGTGTGCAAATCACTACATCCCACAAAGAAGAAGTCATGTGCACGTTGAGGAGGACAAAATGTTTGTTTAACTCTATGTACATGTGGGAGGATCGAGGAGAGAAGGAACGGTGACAGGGTGTGTGTGTCTGTGTGTGTGTGTCTGTGTGTGTCTGTGTGTGTGTGTCTGTGTGTGTCTGTGTGTGTGTGTCTGTGTGTGTGTCTGTGTGTGTCTGTGTGTGTGTCTGTGTGTCTGTGTGTGTCTGTGTGTGTCTGTGTGTGTGTGTGTCTGTGTGTGTCTGTGTGTGTGTCTGTGTGTGTCTGTGTGTGTCTGTGTGTGTCTGTGTGTCTGTGTGTGTGTCTGTGTGTGTGTGTGTGTGTGTGTCTGTGTGTGTGTGTGTGTGTCTGTGTGTGTGTGTGTCTGTGTGTGTGTGTCTGTGTGTGTCTGTGTGTCTGTGTGTGTGTGTGTGTGTCTGTGTGTGTGTGTCTGTGTGTGTGTGTGTCTGTGTGTGTGTGTGTGTGTGTCTGTGTGTGTCTGTGTGTGTCTGTGTGTGTGTCTGTGTGTGTCTGTGTGTGTGTGTGTCTGTGTGTGTGTCTGTGTGTGTCTGTGTGTGTGTGTGTGTGTGTGTGTCTGTGTGTGGCTGTGTGGGGCGGAGTGCTGGTGGGAGAGAGGGGGAGGGGAGTAAAGAGGAAGAGGAGGAGGAGGAAGTCTTTTCTTCAGCGGCCGCCGTCGGCCCGGCGTCCGAGAGCCACGCCGAGGCCTAATAGCTATTATGGATGAATCCTGGTGGCAGAGACAAGTCATCACACATGAGGAGGGGGAGGGGCCACACAGCATCACGGGCACCATTCTGGGACACGTAGAAAAGTTAGAGCAAAAAGTAGATTTGTTTCTGGCTACGTTAGCAGCGCTACGTTAGCAGCGTCTCTCTCGCTAGTCATGCACAGCTACCGCTCCTTAAGGTTGCTCCTGCGTCCGGCTGCTGGCGGCCATCTTTGTTTTGTCTTTGCCGGCGGGGCTCTTAGAGTCAGTGGGCGGGGCTTGGCTGCCGGGGGCATGCGTGAAGGGGGGGCTAGGCGTGGAGGGGCGGGACGCTGGGACGTTCTTCTCGTCTGAAAAAAGCTGTTTAATTACGTCAAAGAAGTTACTCAACGGGCTGCCTAGCAGACGGGAAGAAGAGAAGAGAGAGAACAAACAGATGAGCAACACGAGGAGAGGAAGAGGAGGAGCTGGAGGAGAGGAAGAGGAGGAGCTGGAGGAGGAGGAGACTCCTCGGCCCGGAGGAGTCTTTACTTTAAAGAACTTCACACGACGGCTTCAGAGTCTCGTTCCTCAGCGCCTTGAGAGAGCTAGCGGAGCCTTCAGGACCACAGGGACCGGGTCCAGAGCCTTCAGGACCATAGGGACCGGGTCCACGCGGGCCGGGTACCGAATGAGCTCATTCTTACTGTTTTTAGGAGATATAAGCAGAGAATCTAACCCGGTGTTTCCCGCCGCTGGTCCATCAGGAACCTTTTGGGTCCATCAGGAACCTCTGAGTCCATCAAGAACCTTATGGGTCCATCAGGAACCTTTTGGGTCCATCAGGAACCTCTGGGTCCATCAAGAACCTTATGGGTCCATCAGGAACCTTTTGGGTCCATCAAGAACCTTTTGGATCCATCAGGAACCTCTGGGTCCTTCAGGAACCTTTTGGGTCCATCAGGAACATTTTGGGTCCATCAGGAACCTCTGGGTCCATCAAGAACCTTTTGGGTCCATCAAGAACCTCTGGGTCCATCAGGAACCTTTTGGGTCTATCAGGAACCTTATGGGTCTATCAGGAACCTCTGGGTCCATCAGGAACCTTATGGGTCCATCAAGAACCTTTTGGGTCCATCAGGAACCTCTGGGTCCATCAGGAACCTTATGGGTCTATCAGGAACCTTTTGGGTCCATCAGGAACCTTATGGGTCCATCAGGAACCTTTTGGGTCCATCAGGAACCTCTGAGTCCATCAAGAACCTTATGGGTCCATCAGGAACATTTTGGGTCCATCAGGAACCTCTGGGTCCATCAAGAACCTTATGGGTCCATCAGGAACCTTTTGGGTCCATCAGGAACCTCTGAGTCCATCAAGAACCTTATGGGTCCATCAGGAACCTTTTGGGTCCATCAGGAACCTCTGGGTCCATCAAGAACCTTATGGGTCCATCAGGAACCTTTTGGGTCCATCAGGAACCTTATGGGTCCATCAGGAACCTTTTGGGTCCATCAAGAACCTTTTGGATCCATCAGGAACCTCTGGGTCCTTCAGGAACCTTTTGGGTCCATCAGGAACATTTTGGGTCCATCAGGAACCTCTGGGTCCATCAAGAACCTTTTGGGTCCATCAAGAACCTCTGGGTCCATCAGAAACCTTTTGGGTCTATCAGGAACCTTATGGGTCTATCAGGAACCTCTGGGTCCATCAGGAACCTTATGGGTCCATCAAGAACCTTTTGGGTCCATCAGGAACCTCTGGGTCCATCAGGAACCTTATGGGTCTATCAGGAACCTTTTGGGTCCATCAGGAACCTTATGGGTCCATCAGGAACCTCTGAGTCCATCAAGAACCTTATGGGTCCATCAGGAACCTTTTGGGTCCATCAGGAACCTCTGGGTCCATCAAGAACCTTTTGGGTCCATCAGGAACCTCTGAGTCCATCAAGAACCTTATGGGTCCATCAGGAACATTTTGGGTCCATCAGGAACCTCTGGGTCCATCAAGAACCTTATGGGTCCATCAGGAACCTTTTGGGTCCATCAGGAACCTCTGGGTCCATCAAGAACCTTATGGGTCCATCAGGAACCTTTTGGGTCCATCAAGAACCTTTTGGATCCATCAGGAACCTCTGGGTCCTTCAGGAACCTTTTGGGTCCATCAGGAACATTTTGGGTCCATCAGGAACCTCTGGGTCCATCAAGAACCTTTTGGGTCCATCAGGAACCTTTTGGGTCTATCAGGAACCTTATGGGTCTATCAGGAACCTCTGGGTCCATCAGGAACCTTATGGGTCCATCAGGAACCTCTGGGTCCATCAGGAACCTTATGGGTCTATCAGGAACCTTTTGGGTCCATCAGGAACCTTATGGGTCTATCAGGAACCTTATGGTCCATTAGGAACCTTATGGGTCTATCAGGAACCTCTGGGTCCATCAGGAACCTTTTGGGTCTATCAGGAACCTTTTGGGTCTATCAGGAACCTTATGGGTCCATCAAGAACCTTTTGGGTCCATCAGGAACCTTTTGGGTCCATCAGGAACCTCTGGGTCCATTAGGAACCTTATGGGTCTATCAGGAACCTTTTGGGTCTATCAGGAACCTCTGGATCCATCAGGAACCTTATGGGTCCATCAAGAACCTCTGGGTCCATCAGGAACCTTGTGGGTCTATCGGGAACCTTTTGGGTCTATCGGGAACCTTTTGGGTCCATCAGGAACCTTTTGGGTCTATCAGGAACCTTTTGGGTCCATTGGTGGTCTCCGGTCCGGTCTTGTCCAATCAGCTGCTCAGTTAACTCTCGTCACGTCAACGTCCATCACAACAACAACAACAACACCACATGCTCAGACCAGGCTCTCAGAACCAGAACCAGAACCAGAGAGTCCAGACGCACAGAACCCACTCGGAGAACCCGGCGGTGCCGAGGTGAGTCCGGCCCGTCTGAAGGAAACATCTGGTCCCCTGACCACCAGCCTGCCGCCAGCCTGCTGCCCAGGGGCCGGCGGACTGCTGGGGGCGGGGCCACTACAACATGGAACGTTCACGAGGAGGGAGGGAACAAGGAGGGAGGGAATGAGGAGGGAGGAGAGAGGAGGAAGGAGGGAGGAGAGAGGAGGGGAGGGAACGAGGAGGGAGGGAGCAAGGAGGGAGGAGAGAGGAGAGAGGGAACGAGGAGGGAGGGAGCAAGGAGGGAGGAGAGAGGGAACGAGGATGGAGGGAACAAGGAGGGAGGGAGCAAGGAGGGAGGAGAGAGGGAACAAGGATGGAGGGAACAAGGAGGGAGGGAACAAGGAGAGAGGAGGGGAGGGAACGAGGAGGGAGGGAGCAAGGAGGGAGGAGAGAGGAGAGAGGGAACAAGGAGGGAGGGAGCAAGGAGGGAGGAGAGAGGGAACAAGGATGGAGGGAACAAGGAGGGAGGGAACAAGGAGGGAGGAGAGAGGAGGGGAGGGAACGAGGAGGGAGGAGAGAGGAGGGGAGGGAGTGTCTCCATGCCGACGGTCTGTGTGAGCGACTCTGAAACGTGGTTTTGAGTCTTTGAAGAACGCGAGGAGAGACGTGTATAAATATATATAAATATATGTGAATATATATAAATATATATATATAAATATAGATAAATATATATAATACATATAAATACACATAAATATATATATAAATAAATATAAATATATATAAATATATATAAATACAAATAAATACACATACATATATTTAAATGTATATAAATACATACAAATATATATACATATAAATACACATAAATATATATATATATAAATATATATAAATACAAATAAATACACATATATATTTAAATGTATATAAATACATATGAATATATATAAATATAAATATATATAAATACATATAAATATATATGAATATATATAAATATATATAAATATATATAAATATATAATACATATAAATATATTTAAATATATAAATATGTATAAATACATATAAATATTTATAAATACATATAAATATATATAAATACACAACTTCATAACCGAGTTTTAGAGAACATAACAGACTCATATTTAAATGTTTACCTCCAATAGTACAACATTAGTTTAGTTTAGTTTTCTGTCTTTAGAATCTTTTGCTGATGAAACAACAACGAAAGGCTGAGAGTCCAAGTTT
>NC_079391.1:34731081-34742326 GCF_029220125.1 Pseudoliparis swirei | reverse complement strand
TGTCCTGATGGTATGAGGGAGTGTCCTGACTGTATGAGGGAGTGTCCTGACTGTATGTGGGAGTGTCCTGATGGTATGAGGGAGTGTCCTGACTGTATGTGGGAGTGTCCTGATGGTATGAGGGAGTGTCCTGACTGTATGTGGGAGTGTCCTGACTGTATGTGGGAGTGTCCTGATGGTATGAGGGAGTGTCCTGATGGTATGAGTTAGTGTCCTGACTGTATGTGGGAGTGTCCTGACTGCATTTCGATGTTTCTTCTCCTCCGTCCTGCAGACCGCTCAGACTGTCCTCCTGGTCGTCACCGCCTTCACCATCTGCTGGATGCCCCACCACATCATCGCCATGTGGGTGGAGTTCGGCAGCTTCCCCCTGAACGAGGCCACCTTCGCCTTCCGCATCGTCTCCCACTGCCTCTCGTATGGGAACTCCTGCGTCAACCCCGTCCTCTACGCCTTCCTGTCCCAGAACTTCCGCAATGCGTGCCGTCAGGTCTTCACCTGCTTCCTGTACCCGCCGCCGTCCACGGGCAAGATGGTCCCTCTACGCATGGAGAACTTCTCCACCACGCACTCCACCACCAACATATGAAGCACCGAGGGAGGGGATCAGATCCAGAAGGAGAGCCGTGTTTGACCAGAGATGATGTGGGTCACATGACAACAGGACATCTTGTGATTGGCTGCTGACTGTGTCCTGGTGCAGAAGGCTTCTCAGGTTGATGGATTCCTCTGAACCATTCGAGGGTTTAGAGCTGTCCTGATTAAATGAAGTACTTGTACATAAAACACAAACTAAAGCTGACTACTAATATATGAATCAACAACCAAATAAAATAATGTATATTATACATAAGTTAGTGTCTAGTGTAAGTGTGGCGTCATTCATTTCTATTGTAGAAAATATTAAAGATCTCAGATATGTGTTGATTATATACATTTGTTTTCTGACTATTTCAGAGATGGAAACAATCAAAGATCAGTTAGAACAATGACATTGATCAATAATATTATTTTACCAGGCTCAAAGGTCATACAAAGGTCATACACAGGAGTCAGTCCATTAAGGAAACGCCTCAAAACCTCCTGGGCTCCAGGACCAGGGAGGCAGGGTTCATATGTGGCAGGTGATTGGACACAGGTGAAGGGAACGACCAATCAGGAGACCTGGGGTCAACAGGTTGTCAGTCACACCTCTGGGAGACGACTCCACCGGATGCTTCGGGGACGCCGGGCACTGCTCCCCACCAGCCGCCGTCCCTCATGTCCGATAGCCAGCGTAGTTATGAAGACATGGGGGAACGAACACGCGGCTCTGATGATCAGTCGCTGGATTCACCAAATGTCTAGAGCTGCTGATTTAAGACTCTACTGTCTCTACTGTCTCTACTGTCTTTGTACATGACAGACCATAATAATCGGTCTCAGGGTTGCAGCTTCCTCTGGGTTAGACTTCAGCCCGTCCCGTCTCCACAGAAACAAATGATTCATAGATAACTTGACAACATGTCGGTGCCTCCTTGTTCCTTCTCAGAGGTGACAGGAAGTGAGGACCCGTCACAGGAAGTGAGGTCGTCACATCTCTGCAGGTCATCGGCGTGCGTCGGAGCGTTATCGTGACCGTTGAGTGAAGGTCAGTTTGGACAAAGGACACGTTTTAATCCAACGGGCCTCGTCGTGTTGACGGCCGCGCTGCGTTCACTGACCTGCCGAGGCCTCGTCGTGTTGACGGCCGCGCTGCGTTCACTGACCTGCCGAGGCCTCGTTGTGTTCACGGCCGCGCTGCGTTCACTGACCTGCCGAGGCCTCGTTGTGTTGACGGCCGCGCTGCGTTCACTGACCTGCCGAGGCCTCGTTGTGTTGACGGCCGCGCTGCGTTCACTGACCTGCCGAGGCCTCGTTGTGTTGACGGCCGCGCTGCGTTCACTGACCTGCCGAGGCCTCGTTGTGTTGACGGCCGCGCTGCGTTCACTGACCTGCCGAGGCCTCGTTGTGTTCACGGCCGTGCTGCGTTCACTGACCTGCCGAGGCCTCGTTGTGTTGACGGCCGCGCTGCGTTCACTGACCTGCCGAGGCCTCGTTGTGTTGACGGCCGCGCTGCGTTCACTGACCTGCCGAGGCCTCGTTGTGTTGACGGCCGCGCTGCGTTCACTGACCTGCCGAGGCCTCGTCGTGTTGACGGCCGCGCTGCGTTCACTGACCTGCCGAGGCCTCGTTGTGTTGACGGCCGCGCTGCGTTCACTGACCTGCCGAGGCCTCGTTGTGTTGACGGCCGCGCTGCGTTCACTGACCTGCCGAGGCCTCGTTGTGTTGACGGCCGCGCTGCGTTCACTGACCTGCCGAGGCCTCGTTGTGTTGACGGCCGCGCTGCGTTCACTGACCTGCCGAGGCCTCGTTGTGTCTTCCTGTTTACTTTAACCTTCATGTGGATCAGCTGCTCCGTTCCTCTTCTGCTCTTCAGTTTCCAGTTCAAGCTGGTTCTGGTCTCTGGGTCTTGGACCAGTATCTGGTCTCCTGGTCCTGGACCAGTATATGGTCCTGGTCTCCTGGTCCTGGACCAGTATCCTGTCCTGGGTCTGACTGCAGCTTCCTGTTGTGGCGCTGCAGGTTTTACTGGTTCTCCGCTGGAGGTTCCTCTCATATAATCAGGAACGCTGCCGACACGAGGACCAGAAACCTGGAACCATCCCACTGTTTATGAGCTGCTCCAGGACACGAGGAGACGAGGACACAAGGACACGAGGAGATGAGGACACGAGGACACGAGGAGACGAGGACACGAGGACACGAGGACACGAGGACACGAGGAGACGAGGAGACGAGGACACGAGGAGACGAGGACACGAGGACACGAGGAGACGAGGACACGAGGAGACAAGGACACGAGGACACGAGGAGACGAGGACACGAGGACACGAGGAGGCGAGGACACGAGGAGACGAGGAGAAGAGGAGACGAGGACACGAGGACACGAGGACACGAGGACACTAGGAGACGAGGACACGAGGAGACGAGGACACGAGGACACGAGGAGACGAGGACACGAGGAGACGAGGAGAAGAGGAGACGAGGACACGAGGAGACGAGGACACGAGGAGACGTGTTCTCTGTGTTCTGTGTTCTCTGTGTTCTGTGTTCTCTGTTCTCTCTGTGTTCTTTGTGTTCTCTGTGTTCTGTGTTCTCTGTGTTCTGTGTTCTCTCTGTGTTCTGTTCTCTCTGTGTTCTTTGTGTTCTCTGTGTTCTCTCTGTGTTCTTTGTGTTCTCTGTGTTCTCTCTGTGTTCTGTTCTCTCTGTGTTCTTTGTGTTCTCTGTGTTCTCTCTGTGTTCTGTTCTCTCTGTGTTCTTTGTGTTCTCTGTGTTCTCTCTGTGTTCTTTGTGTTCTCTGTGTTCTCTCTGTGTTCTGTTCTCTCTGTGTTCTTTGTGTTCTCTGTGTTCTCTCTGTGTTCTGTGTTATCTCTGTGTTCTCTGTGTTTGTGTTCTCTGTGTTCTCTGTGCTCTGTGTTCTGTGTTCTTTCTGTGTTCTCTGTGTTCTCTGTGTTCTGTGTTCTCTGTGTTCTCTCAGCAGGCTCTGAGGGTTCTCTTGAGTTCTCCTCTCCAGTAAACATGGTGGTTAAAGTTGACACAGTTGGCTCAGAGGGTTCTGGCTCGGAGTCCTGAATAGATTTATAAAGGGAAACATAGTCAGAAGGGGGAGCGGCCGGAGGAGGAGGAGGAGGAGGGAGGAGGGGGAGGAAGGGGGAGGAGGGAGGAGGAAGGGGGAGAGGGAGGAGGAGGAGGAGGAGGAGGAGGAGGGGGAGGAGGAGGAGGAGGAGAAGGAGAAGGAGGGGAGGAGTGGCCGGGGAGGAGGAGGAGGAGAAGGAGGGGGAGGAGGGGCCGGGGGAGGGGGGGAGGGGGAGGAGGGGGGGGCCGTAATGACTTCCAGCTGCCTGGGGCCGAGCAGAGGAGGATGTTCAACTTCTACACTCAGTAACAGAAACTGTGACCAGCTGAATCCAACAGGACCACCACACCATCCTAACCACAACACAACAACACCACCCTAACCACAACACCACCCTAACCACAACACCACCCTAACCACCACACCACCCTAACCACAACACAACAACACCACCCTAACCACAACACCACCCTAACCACCACACCACCCTAACCACAACACAACAACACTAACCACAACACCACCCTAACCACAACACCACCCTAACCACCACACCACACCACCCTAACCACCACACCATCCTAACCACAACACAACAACACCACCCTAACCACCACACCATCCTAACCACAACACAACAACACCACCCTAACCACAACACCACCCTAACCACCACACCACCCTAACCACAACACAACAACACCACCCTAACCACACCACCACCCTAACCACCACACCACACCACCACCCTAACCACACCACCACCCTAACCACCACACCACACCACCACCCTAACCACACCACTACCATAACCACACCAACACCCTAACCACAACACCACCCTAACCACAACACCACACCACCACCCTAACCACACCAACACCCTAACCACAACACCACCCTAACCACAACACCACACCACCACCCTAACCACCACACCACCACCCTAACCACAACACCACCCTAACCACAACACCACCCTAACCACACCACCACCCTAACCACAACACCACCCTAACCACAACACCACACCACCACCCTAACCACCACACCACCACCCTAACCACAACACCACCCTAACCACACCACCACCCTAACCACAACACCACCCTAACCACAACACCACACCACCACCCTAACCACAACACCACACCACCACCCTAACCACCACACCACCACCCTAACCACACCACCACCCTAACCACAACACCACCCTAACCACAACACCACACCACCACCCTAACCACAACATCACCCTAACCACAACACCACCCTAACCACAACACCACACCACCACCCTAACCACACCACCACCCTAACCACAACACCACCCTAACCACCACACCACCCTAACCACAACACAACAACACCACCCTAACCACACCACCACCCTAACCACACCACCACCCCAACCACAACACCACCCTAACCACACCACCACCCTAACCACAACACCACCACCCTAACCACCACACCAACACCCTAACCACAACACCACCCTAACCACCACACCACCCTAACCACAACACAACAACACCACCCTAACCACACCACCACCCCAACCACAACACCACCCTAACCACACCACCACCCTAACCACAACACCACCCTAACCACCCTAACCACCACACCAACACCCTAACCACAACACCACCCTAACCACCACACCACCCTAACCACAACACAACAACACCACCCTAACCACACCACCACCCTAACCACACCACCACCCCAACCACAACACCACCCTAACCACACCACCACCCTAACCACAACACCACCCTAACCACAACACCACACCACCACCCTAAACACAACACCACCCTAACCACAACACCACAACATCACCCTAACCACAACACCACCCTAACCACAACACCACACCACCACCCTAACCACACCACCACCCTAACCACCACACCACCCTAACCACACCACCACCCTAACCACAACACCACACCACCACCCTAACCACCACACCACCCTAACCACACCACCACCCTAACCACAACACCACCCTAACCACACCAACACCATAACCACAACACCACCCTAACCACACCAACACCCTAACCACAACACCACCCTAACCACACCAACACCCTAACCACCACACCACCCTAACCACAACACAACAACAACACCCTAACCACAACACCACCCTAACCACACCACCACCCTAACCACAACACCACACCACCACCCTAACCACAACACCACCCTAACCACAACACCACCCTAACCACAACACCACCCTAACCACACCAACACCATAACCACAACACCACCCTAACCACAACACCACACACCACCCTAACCACAACACCACCCTAACCACAACACCACCCTAACCACAACACCACCCTAACCACAACACCACCCTAACCACAACACCACCCTAACCACAACACCACCCCAACCACAACACACCACCACCCTAACCACAACACCACCATAACCACAACACCACCCTAACCACCACACCACCCTAACCACAACACCACACCACCACCCTAACCACACCACCACCCTAACCACAACACCACACCACCACCCTAACCACCACACCACCACCCTAACCACAACACCACCCTAACCACCACACCACCAGAAGGCTTTCCTCATCTTGAATTCCTTCCTTTGTGACCTTTGACCCTCGGGACTTCTTCTGTGGTTTTACAGCCGCACCTTAAAGGTCTTTATTGGAATGAGCAGGACATGGAGCTCCGTGGCCCAGGTGACCCCTGCAGCACGGACAGGTGGGGGAGGAGGGGGCGGGGCCTCCAGGCCTCAGGGTGACCCCTGCAGCACGGACAGGTGGGGGAGGAGGGGGCGGGACCTCCAGGCCTCAGGGTGACCCCTGCAGCACGGACAGGTGGGGGAGGAGGGGGCGGGGCCTCCAGGCCTCAGGGTGACCCCTGCAGCACGGACAGGTGGGGGAGGAGGGGGCGGGGCCTCCAGGTCTCAGGGTGACCCCTGCAGCACGGACAGGTGGGGGAGGAGGGGGCGGGGCCTCCAGGTCTCAGGGTGACCCCTGCAGCACGGACAGGAGGTGGAGGGGGCGGGGCCTCCAGGCCTCAGGGTGACCCCTGCAGCACGGACAGGTGGGGGAGGAGGGGGCGGGGCCTCCAGGCCTCAGGGTGACCCCTGCAGCACGGACAGGTGGGGGAGGAGGGGGCGGGGCCTCCAGGCCTCAAGGTGACCCCTTAAAGGGTCGCTGTGGGTCACCATAGGGAGAACCGGTCCAGCAGGTCCACCATTGAAGGCCGGTTGGTCCTCAGTGTGTCGGTTGTGTTCAATGACAGATGGTTTCAGTCATTATCGGCACTCAACCCGTGGCGCTGCGTTCAGGGTCCGTTGTTTACATTAACGTCAGGAATGTTAACAGTGATCTCATCCACTCAGTCCACGTTAACCCCCCAACCCCCAATGATCCTGGTCCAGAAGCAGGACCGTTGAACCAAAACCACCACCTGAACCTGACCCTGAACTACCACCTGAACCACCACCTGAACCACCACCAAAACCACCACCAAAACCACCACCTGAACCTGACCCTGAACCACCACCTGAACCACCACCTGAACCACCACCTGAACCACCACCAAAACCACCACCAAAACCACCACCTGAACCTGACCCTGAACCACCACCTGAACCACCACCTGAACCACCACCAAAACCACCACCAAAACCACCACCTGAACCTGACCCTGAACCACCACCTGAACCACCACCTGAACCACCACCAAAACCACCACCAAAACCACCACCTGAACCTGACCCTGAACCACCACCAAAACCACCACCTGAACCTGACCCTGAACTACCACCTGAACCACCACCTGAACCACCACCAAAACCACCACCTGAACCTGACCCTGAACTACCACCTGAACCACCACCAAAACCACCACCTGAACCTGACCCTGAACCACCACCTGAACCACCACCTGAACCACCACCAAAACCACCACCTGAACCACCACCAAAACCACCACCTGAACCACCACCTGAACCTGACCCTGAACTACCACCTGAACCACCACCTGAACCACCACCAAAACCACCACCAAAACCACCACCTGAACCTGACCCTGAACCACCACCTGAACCACCACCTGAACCACCACCAAAACCACCACCAAAACCACCACCTGAACCTGACCCTGAACCACCACCTGAACCACCACCTGAACCACCACCAAAACCACCACCTGAACCTGACCCTGAACCACCACCTGAACCACCACCAAAACCACCACCAAAACCACCACCTGAACCTGACCCTGAACCACCACCTGAACCACCACCTGAACCACCACCAAAACCACCACCAAAACCACCACCTGAACCTGACCCTGAACCACCACCTGAACCACCACCTGAACCACCACCAAAACCACCACCTGAACCTGACCCTGAACTACCACCTGAACCACCACCAAAACCACCACCTGAACCTGACCCTGAACCACCACCTGAACCACCACCTGAACCACCACCAAAACCACCACCTGAACCACCACCAAAACCACCACCTGAACCACCACCTGAACCTGACCCTGAACCACCACCTGAACCACCACCTGAACCACCACCAAAACCACCACCTGAACCACCACCTGAACCTGACCCTGAACCACCACCTGAACCACCACCTGAACCACCACCAAAACCACCACCTGAACCACCACCAAAACCACCACCAAAACCACCACCTGAACCTGACCCTGAACCACCACCTGAACCACCACCAAAACCACCACCTGAACCACCACCAAAACCACCACCTGAACCACCACCTGAACCTGACCCTGAACCACCACCTGAACCACCACCTGAACCACCACCTGAACCTGACCCTGACCCTGAACCACCACCTGAACCACCATCTGAACCACCACCTGAACCTGACCCTGAACCACCACCTGAACCACCACCTGAATCACCACCAGAACCACCACCTGAACCACCACCTGAACCACCACCTGACCCTGACCCTGAACCACCACCTGAACCACCACCTGAACCACCACCTGAACCACCACCTGAACCTGACCCTGAACCACCACCTGACCCTGACCCTGAACCACCACCTGAACCACCACCTGAACCACCACCTGAACCACCACCTGAACCTGACCCTGAACCACCACCTGACCCTGAACCTGAACCACCACCTGAACCACCACCTGAACCTGACCCTGAACCACCACCTGACCCTGAACCTGAACCACGACCTGAACTACCACCTGAACCTGAGCCTGATGTGTAGCTCCACCCAGAGAGGAGGTCCAGGGACACAAATCAAACACACCACAGAGCTGTGTGTGTGTGGATGTGTGTGGATGTTTGTGTGTGTTTGTGTGTGTGTGTGTGTGTGTGTGTGTGTGTGTGTGTGTGTGTGTGTGTGTGTGTGTGTGTGTGTGTGTGTGTGTGTGTGTGTGTTGAAGGTCTTGTGGTTATTTTTAATCCTCTTTATCTTCAGGATGTTTTTTTTTCTTCTTCGCCATTTAAACATTTCAAGGTGACAACAATAAATCTTTAAATGTTTAATAATAAAAGTTTGAAGATCAGTTTATTAATATTTAGTTCACCTGCATGTTGTTATATAATATATATAATACATATAATATATACATATGATATATATATATTAGGGCTGTGAAACGATGCGGCGCGCGAGACGGAGATGGGAGTCGTGTTAACGCGACACTAGAGACAGAATGACACGCTGCTGGAGAGACGACCAACAACAGACGGATTGGAAGCTCATTCTGCGCATGCGTTAAATGCGGTAAAAAAAATTATCTAATTAATCCTGTAATTTAATCATAACGCGTTAACGCGTTATTTTTCACAGCACTAATATATATAATATAACATATATATATAATATATATAATATATATATAATATTATAATATATATATATATACACTACCGTTCAAAAGTTTGGGATCACTTAGAAATGACTTTATTTTTCAAAGAAAAGCACTGTTTTTTCAATAAAGATAACATTAAATTAATCATAAATACCCTCTCTACATTGTTAATGTGGTAAATGACTATTCTAGGTGAAACGTCTGGTTTCTAATGAAATATCTCCAGAGGTGTATAGAGGCCCATTTCCATCAACGATCACTCCAGTGTTCTAATGGTACATTGTGTTTGATCATCGCCTTAGAAGACTAATGTCTGATTAGAAAACCCTTGCAATTATGTTAGCACAGCTGAAAACAGTTATGCTGGTGATATAAACTGGCCTTCCTTTGAGCTTGAAGTTTGTAGAACAAAATTAATACTTCAAATATTAATCATTATTTCTAACCTTGTCAATGTCTTGACTATATTTTATATTCATTTGATAAATAAAAGTGTGATTTTTCATGGAAGACACGAAATTTTCTGGGTGATCCCAAACTTTTGAACGGTAGTGTATATATTATTTATAACAAGACACAGTTATGAAACATAACGTAAACATTGTTTCACTTCTTAGAGTGATATTACTTATAGTTTTATTAGCTTTATTATTCATAGTTTTATTAGTTGTATTAGTTATAGTTGTATTAGTTATAATTAGTTATAGTTTTACTATAACCTGTATTATAATAAACATATTGATCCTTTCTTGTGATCCGGGCTTGGCACGCGCAGGTGTGGGCGTGGCGCGGCACGTGTCTGGTTTCTCTCGGGGGGCGGGGCCAGCTGGGGGGCGGTGATGAAGAGGAGGAGCAGCTGGTCTGGGGTCAGTCTGTCGCAACGGTTCTTCTTCTCTTTGTTTCCCACGAAGGTTCTGATGGAGCAGCTCCGGGCGGACTAACCGGACTGACCCGGACTAACCGGACTGACCCGGACTAACCGGACTGATCCGGATTAAAGGTGAATGAGCGGACCAGGACTCTGCCTCGGGTCTGGTTTCTGGGGGTTCGGATCCGGACCATGGGCCGGTAGGACGGGGAACTTTTTGGAAACGTTGCCGGTGTCCATGGCGACGGGAGTTTTTCCCGCCAAGTGAGCAGCTGATCGCCTCCTGATCGGGCCGATCACCTGTATTGGTCGTGTATCGATCCGCGGGATGGCGCCGCTGCTGCTGCTGCTGTTGCTCGCGCTCTGGACCGGCGCGCGAGCCAAGAGCGCGTTCCCGCAGAGACCCTCCTACAGCCTGTACACCAGCGGGAGCGCGCACGGAGCTCGCGCCGCCAGCAGACACAGGTAAACTGACACGTGCACGGAAAGCCTGATGATGATGATGATGATGATGATGATATTGAGGAGGAGCAGGAGGAGGAGGAGCAGGAGGAGGAGCAGGAGGAGGTGCACGCGCGCGCGTGTGTGTCTGTGTGTGCCGCAGATGTTTTGATTGTGAAAGAGAGGAGAGGAAGAGTCTGAAGTCAGCTGACAGCTGTGACGTCACACTGGGAGTTCCTCTTCATCTGTGAGCTCCTCTTCAATATACACACATATATATTTATACATATACATATATAGAATAGAATATACACTTTTATTAATCCCCAAGGGGAAATTAGTTCTCTGCATTTAACCCATCCTTAGTTATTAAGGAGCAGTGGGCTGCGG
>NC_079391.1:34628581-34726081 GCF_029220125.1 Pseudoliparis swirei | reverse complement strand
CTGTTCACTGGTCAGCATGGTGATGAACCTGTTCACTGGTCAGCATGGTGATGAACCTGTTCACTGGTCACCATGGTGATGAACCTGTTCACTGGTCACCATGGTGATGAACCTGTTCCCTGGTCACTATGGTGATGAACCTGTTCACTGGTCAGCATGGTGATGAACCTGTTCACTGGTCACCATGGTGATGAACCTGTTCACTGGTCACTATGGTGATGAACCTGTTCACTGGTCACCATGGTGATGAACCTGTTCACTGGTCACCATGGTGATGAACCGTCACAAACAGACTGACAGCGTTCCTCTCCTGAGCAGTGGTCCCCATGTGGCCCCGCTCCCTGAACAATATCAGAGACGCGTTCCGATTTATTATGTTGTTCACCTGGCCCGCTGCCGTTGAGATGCAGTGATCTTCACAATAAAACATCTTTGATGGACGTGTCGCGTCTCGGCCAATCAGCGTTCAGATGTCCACAGCGTTTGGGAAGTTAGGTTAGCTTGAATGCTAGTCCGCTACATCTGCTGCTGTCACGCTGCACGGTGTAGCGATGCTAACAAAGTACCCGTACGTTAAACACGATGTGATTTAGCATATTTTTAGTATCGATACTTCATTAAGAGAGCGATCAGAGCGCACGCTGCTCCGCTCCGTTAAACGCTGTCTGCACGCTCAGCGCTCACAGCGAGTCGTGGTTTATCTCCGTTGCCTTTCTCCATGGAAAAATATTTTCCGCTATTCGCCACGGAATAAATAACCACGTTTTCTACGTTATCCTCTTGTGGAAATGCCACACGTCGTGACATGTAGCGCCCTGGTGTCTGGGGTCATAACGTCACCCGGAGGCGCACTTAGCTCCGTGAATGTCTCCGACTTCGTGAAGGACTTCCGCATCCAGCGCCACGTGAGCAGCAGCAGCCAATTAGATTCATCAACAGAGGAGCAGCTCAGCGCTGATTGGCTCTCACAACGCAGCGTCCTTTCCTCGCTCCGCTCTGGTTTCTCCTGCGCCGCTCTGCGCTCAACTCAACTTTGTTTATACTCCGTGACTTATTGAGCGCCGTAATAATCGCGCGACATAACGAATCGATAATGAAATTCGTTGCCAACTATTTTAATAATCGATTTTAATAATCGATTTTTATCAATTTTATCGATTCGTTGTTGCAGCCCTAACACACACACACACACTCACACACACACACACACACACTCACACACTCACACACTCTCTGGCCTCTCCAGATACCGGACCTACATGAGGCCGCGGCACAAAGCGGCCTACAAGATGGTGACGGAGATGCAGTGGAAGTGTTGCCATGGCTACAGTGGAGAGGACTGCAATGGAGGTCCAGGAACCCAGATCTCCACCACCAGACCTCAGCCCAGACCGGGGGGCCAAGGGGGAGCAGGGACGGGCTATGGTCAGGGTGGAGGAGGTCAGGGTGGAGCAGGGATGGGCTATGGTCAGGGTGGAGGTCAAGGAGGAGGAACGGGCTATGGTCAGGGTGGAGGTCAAGGAGGAGGAACGGGCTATGGTCAGGGTGGAGGAGGTCAGGGTGGAGCAAGGACGGGCTATGGTCAGGGTGGAGGAGCGACAGGCTATGGTCAGGGTGGAGGTCAAGGAGGAGGAACGGGCTATGGTCAGGGTGGAGGTCAAGGAGGAGGAACGGGCTATGGTCAGGGTGGAGGAGGTCAGGGTGGAGCAAGGACGGGCTATGGTCAGGGTGGAGGAGCGACAGGCTATGGTCAGGGTGGAGGTCAAGGAGGAGGAACGGGCTATGGTCAGGGTGGAGCAGGGACGGGCTATGGTCAGGGTGGAGGAGGTCAGGGTGGAGCAAGGACGGGCTATGGTCAGGGTGGAGGAGCGACAGGCTATGGTCAGGGTGGAGGTCAAGGAGGAGGAACGGGCTATGGTCAGGGTGGAGGAGGGACAGGTGGAGGAGGGATGGGCTATGGTCAGGGTGGAGGAGGTCAGGGTGGAGGAGGCAGTTCTGGATCTGGACACAGTGGTAAGTGGATTCTCATTTCCATTGATTTGTGGTTTTGTTACTGTAACTGTTCAGACGTGTGGCCCCGCCTTCGTCTCTGTGTGGCCCCGCCTTCGTCTCTGTGGCCCCGCCTTTGTCTCTGTGTAGCCCCGCCTTTGTCTCTGTGTGGCCCCGCCTTCGTCTCTGTGTGGCCCCACCTTCATCTCTGTGTGGCCCCGCCTTCGTCTCTGTGGCCCCGCCTTTGTCTCTGTGTAGCCCCGCCTTCGTCTCTGTGTGGCCCCGCCTTCGTCTCTGTGTGGCCCCGCCTTCGTCTCTTTGTGGCCCTGCCTTCGTCTCTGTGTGGCCCCGCCTTCGTCTCTGTGTGGCCCCGCCTTCTTCTCTATGGCCCCGCCTTTGTCTCTGTGTGGCCCCGCCTTCGTCTCTGTGTGGCCCCGCCTTCATCAGCACATGACTGTAAACACTTTTCCGCTTCCTGCTCTTACAGGACGAGGTGAGAAGGAGAAGATGAGGCAGCTGGAGGAGAAGATCCAGAGCTTGACCAAAACCCTCCAGGACCTTCAGACCACCGTGAACGAACAATTTCAACAGGAAGTCAACAAATCGGGCGTCAGTGGAGGAGGAGGAGGTGGAGGAGGAGGAGGAGGTCCCTCTTCAGGAGGAAGGAATCCTGCTGATGCAGCTCAGCCGGAGATTAAAGAGACGATCGACAGCATTCAGACGAAACTGGACCAGCTGGACAACCGCACACAGGTGAGTCCCTGTTTGACCTGTGAGGACTTGAGGGATGCAGCACCGTATGAGAGCTGCACCTGACACGGACAGGTGTAGTAAGACCAGTGGAGAGTTGGTCATGATGGAGGTTGTAGCTACTGTTTTAGGAGTTCTAAGGTTGTAGAGGAAACAACCGAATCAGACCCTCAGAGACCTTCAGGAGCACGAGAGGCTGAATGCCACATCAACTTTTTTGCCTTCATACAAAATAACAAACATGACCAAAGCTTCGTTTAATGTTGTAATGTTTGGTGAAGCTGAGGTGTCTCTGCTCCAACAGGCCCATGATAAGACCCTGGACAGCATCAACAACCACCTGGTGAATAGGAAAGGGAATGACCTGGACGGAGGTCTGTCCGGAGGAGGACTGAGTGGAGGGAAGTTGAATTCGTTGAAGGAGGAGATCCTGAGGGAGTTGGAGACGAGGGTGTCGCTGTCCTGCTCCTCCTGTCAGGTATCACGTCGATCTCCTTCAGCGAGTCGTTCGTCTAAGTCAACATCGCGTCTTTCTGACCGAAGTGCAGCTGAAGTAAAACACATTTGCTGGCTCAGTCCGATGGTTCCATGTGTGTTTTCCAGGCCGGCGTGGAGGATCTACGCCGACAGCAGCAGGAGGACCGGGAGAGCATCCGAGCTCTGGAGAAGCAGCTCAACGCCATGGACCTTCGGTATCGGCAGAGCCTGGACGGACTGCGGCGGGAGGTGGTGCGCTGGCAAGGATGCTGTGCCACCGTCAACGACTTCCAGGACCGCGTCAATGACGCTGAGCGCAAGATCAGCTCAGCCTCAGAGAACGTTGATGTTCTGCAGAACCGTCTGGACAAGGAGGTCAGCGGAGGAGGCGGCAACAACGAGAACGGCGGCTTCGGAGGAGGATGGTTGGGTGGTGGCGGTGGAATTGGGGGACGTGGGGGCGATGTCGCGGTGACGGAGGACCGACTGGACAATCGTCTGAGGGATCTGGAGCGGCGTATCAACGACACCGTGCAGCGGACCGAGCAGAGCTGCTCATACCTCGAGAACGACCTGAAGGACTACTTCCACAGAGAGCTGGGGGACCTGAGGACGGTGTTCCTGGACCGCTTTGATGACCAGGCCTTCAGGATCGTAGACGTGGAGCTGGACGTGGGGCTGGTGAAGGACGGGGTGGGCGACCACGGCAAGAGGCTGTCGAAGCTGCAAAACAACACATCCCTCATCAGCCGGAGGCTGGAGGAGTGCAATTGTGGAGGGTCTGAAGGAGGAGGGGTAGGAGGAGTAGGAGGAAGGGGAAGTAGTGACCGGGGAGATGGAGGAGGAAGGTGGGGAGCAGGTAGAGATGGAGGAGAATCTACAACAGGAGGATCTGGAACAGAAAGAGGAACTACCGGAGGAGGATCTACAGGAGGAGGATCTACAGGTAGAGGATCTATAGGAGGAGGATCTACAGGAGGAGGATCTACAGGAGGAGGATCTACAGGTAGAGGATCTATAGGAGGAGGATCTACAGGAGGAGGATCTATAGGAGGAGGATCTACAGGTAGAGGATCTATAGGAGGAGGATCTACAGGAGGAGGATCTACAGGTAGAGGATCTACAGGAGGAGGATCTACAGGAGGAGGATCTACAGGAGGAGGATCTACAGGTAGAGGATCTATAGGAGGAGGATCTACAGGAGGAGGATCTATAGGAGGAGGATCTACAGGTAGAGGATCTATAGGAGGAGGATCTACAGGAGGAGGATCTATAGGAGGAGGATCTACAGGAGGAGGATCTACAGGAGGAGGATCTATAGGAGGAGGATCTACAGGAGGAGGATCTACAGGAGGAGGATCTACGGGAGGAGGTGCAGGCAACGGGTTATCTGGGATGGGAGAAACAGAGAAATCCCTGGAGTGGAGAGTGGTCGCCAACGAGGATCAGATTCGACACTTTAACACTCAAATCAAAGACATGTCGGTGTCTGGAGACTCTCTGCTCGACAAGGTGAGCTAGACGTCCCCCGCAAGTTGTTATAATAACTGCTTTTTTATTATAGGAATGCAAATAGTGGCTAAAGAAAGTGACCCCTCCTGAGAAAGTTACCAACGGGTTCAACTGCTACGCCGCTATTAGACATCTTTGATAGTAGGAGAGCTCTGGAGAGGATGGCTGGCTAGTTAGCTTAGTTAGCTCACTCATCCATCTCCAGAGCTAGCTAGACTTTGTATCCCTCAACTGATCTCCTCCGGGCAAGATAGTCTCCAAGCGTTGAGGACTTAGGCGGAGGGACAGCAGAACTCCCAATTCCGCTGGCCACCAGCTCTTTGTTGGCTCTTCTGTTACCAGGGTAACCGTAGTATGAAAGCATGTTGGAGTTAACATGGTAGCTAGCTACAAGTTAAGAACTCAATGCTTCATCTACGCAGTCTTGTGACCGCGTATAAAAGGAAGCTGCTATCGACAGATGAACAGCATCTTTCTTTAGGACCTTTTCTGTAACCACGGCTACGTGGTAGCATGGGTGAATTAGCAAGCTAACAAGCATCAGCCGCCCAGTTCTTATCTGGCTCTTTCCACCATGCTTTGATGCTCCACGGTTACAGACAAGGAGCCCCACAGCGGCCACCTCTCTGCTAGCAGGAGGCTAGGCTAAACTGACGTAGCTATCACTGTTGGGTGGATCTTCATGAATATTAACATGTGACTCATCACTAAGGTTGTGGACCTGAGCCAAGATGTCCGTAAGATCAAGGACCTGACCGGAGATCACGGCGAGCACTTTAACCGAATCGTGACAGAGGTGGAGGTGCTGGGGCACGACTGCGAGTTGTGCGGGAAGGTGGAGGACGAGCTGCAGAGGCTGAAGAATCATTCCCACGATGCACTGGGGCGCATGCAGAGCCACATCAACAGACTCCAGATACGACTGGAGGACCAGGTCCGCCTGCTGCGAGGCGACGTCAGGACCTGCACCGGCCAATGTAACACCAGCCCGGACACGCCCACAGGTCAGAGCCACCAATCAAATGATTGGATTAGATATGATTGCACAAATGTATTGGGTCTTTTTGTTTTATTATATAATTTTCTGGAGGCCCGACATGTATCAGCCCCACTCACACATTGCTAGATGTTTTATTGTAAGTTAAATCATTGTTAATGAAGAGATAATTAAAGGGGTTTGCAAAAATAAACCCTTCCTAGGTGGTGGTTCTGGTGGGGGCGGTGGAACCAGCGGACGAGGACCTGGGTTGGATGCTGAGAAGCCTTTAGACGGCCACAGCGTGATCGGAGGATCCAGCAACAACCAGCTGAAGACGCTGCAGGGCGAACTGTCCGAGGTCATCCTCACCTTCAGCTCCATCAACGACACCCTGAAGGGGCTGGAACACACGGTGCAGAAACACGGCAGCGTCATCACCGACCTCGGTGAGCCCGACTCGGTGGCGCCGACTCTGCATTGCCTCCGATGCCACTCTGCAGCTCACGTTGACCCTGTGATCCCTGACAGGAAACACAAAGGACAAGATCATCTCCGAGCTGGACAAGATCCAGCAGGAGGTGACGGAGCACATCGAGGACAGCCGCGACCGGCTGGACGCCGTGGACGGGGACGTCCGGCGGTTCCAGAGCACGCTGCTGGTGGAGATGGGGGACTGCCGGAGGTCTGGAGACGGGCTGGAGAAGAGGTTGTCGAAGCTGGAGGGAATCTGTGGGAGGCTGGACGGCGTCTCCGACTCCATCGTCAAGATCAAAGAAGGTAGCGTTCATTTGGAACCCAACGGCCGGTTCCTCTATGTGTTGCTCATGGGAACATAGACACCAATGTTGCCATGGTGAACACATCAGTTACTTCTAAACCATAGGGGACCTCTACTGTTTCTGAGATATCACGAGAACGGGACTGTTTCCTGTGTGGAGGCGTGGCCTCCGGAGCCCGTCTGATTGGAGGATCCTCTTGTGGTTACCTGGAGCGTTCCAGCTTTAGTTTCTGATCTTGCCGGGTGTGTTCAGGTCTGAACCGACACGTGTCGACGTTGTGGACGTGTGTCTCCGGTCTGAATGAGTCGGTCGTCCATCACGGAGGAATCATGGACGCCATCCAGAGGAACCAGGACGACGTCTACAGAAGGATGAAGAGTCTGAACTCCAGTCTGAACCAGGTCTCCAAAGACCTGCAAAGGTCCTCTGAGCACGACCTGCCAGGTGAGCGGCTCCGGATAAACTTCTCAAGAACTGACAACAAAATGTTGTGTGAAGCTTTCTAGAAACCAGAGAAACACCAACAGTCAGATGGATGAGAGTAAATCCAGCCGGCCAATCAGAGCAGAGATCACAACATACGACAGTGATCTGGTTCACGTGTCCAGATGACCGATTAGAATCAGATCTGTTCTTCTGTAACTGTTGCATTGATTCATATTCAGCTGTCATGTCATTGAGTGCTGAGGCAGCAGAGTGCAGTTTTAGCATATGACCACAAGGGCAAAGAGAAGCAGTAGAAGGGCAGCGTGCAACGAGTAACTGATACATCATTATTATTAGTAGTAGTAGTACAACAGTATTTTACAACGGGTTGAGTTGCCTCTCAGCCAATCACAATCAAGGACTCTCTCTGCTAACGTGCTAACGTGCTAATGGAGTCCCCTGTCACTCGTAAACGTTGTGGTATTAAAAACCACAAGGAATGCTGGGTAACGACCTTTGAGTTACATGTCATTCATATGACCACACAGGACCCCCCGGACCCCTTGGAGAGAGAGGCCTCAACGGGCTGCCGGGGCTTCCTGGGCGACAAGGGGACCGAGGTTATCCTGGTACGACCCATATTTGTACATTTATACAAGTTGGTATTTAGGACGAGGAAACAAATCGATGGAGGCAGAAAGAGGTGGAGTCTATAAAAACATGACGGTCCAATCAGTGAACAGGATCCTCTGGGCATAAAGATCTCCTCTCTTTCTTGACCGTTGTTCTGACCACTCTGATCTCTTTTCACAGGTCCCAAAGGTGAAACAGGTACGGATGTTCTTCAAATAATATTAATAGCAAACAAGCTGAAATGAAACAACGTGCAGCACCACACACTGGAGCTCCTGATTGGTCGGTTTCTCCAGGAGTTGATGTGTCTGCTTTCAGCATCTTTCATTTCACCCTCACGTTGTGTTTGGTTTCATACTTGCTGAGAAGACCTATGACAACGAGGCCCAGCTGTAACCGAGTCCTCCTCACCTGTCTGTCTCCAGGTGTCCACGGCGTGGACGCTCTGGTGCCCAGGCTCTCCTTCTCTGCAGCGCTCAGCGTCCCCATGGAGAGGGCAGGAACCATCCTCTTCGACAAGGTCTTTGTCAATGAAGGAGACTTCTACGACCCAAGAACAGGTGAACGGGGTCTTAGCGGGGTTGTGGCCTCGCCGAAGGGCCGGCGGCTCGATCCCCGTTCGGTCCTCATGTTGAAATGTCCCTGAGCAAGAAGTCCAAACCTCCCGAGGTCGGACCAGCAACTTGGTCCTCAAAGGGCGACTGAACGTAGCGCCCTTTGTCCAGTCACCCTCAGCTAAGCTCTGTTAGCGATGTTAGCTCCGTTAGCGCTGTTAGCTCTGTTACCACTGTTAGCATTGTTAGCTCTGTTAGCGCTGTTAGCTCTGTTCGCGCTGTTAGCTCCGTTAGCGCTGTTAGCTCTGTTCGTGCTGTTAGCTCCGTTAGCTCTGTTAGCTCTGTCATGTTGAGGCCCAAACTGACATTCAGAGTCTTTGAATCATTCTTTGAATGTTGGACGAAGGTTTCTGGCGTCACTCTGAATCTTCCCTTCAGGTATCTTCACCGCTCCGGTCGACGGACGATACTTCTTCAGTGCCGTCCTGACGGGTCACAAGAACGAGAAGATCGAGGCGGTTCTGTCCAAGTCCAACTACGGCATGGCTCGGGTGGACTCCGGAGGCTACCAGCCCGAAGGCCTGGAGAACAACCCGGTGGCCGAGGCCAAGACCCCTCCGGGGTCTCTGGCCGTCTTCAACATCATCCTGCCCCTGCAGAGCCGGGACACGGTCTGCATCGACCTGGTGATGGGCAAGCTGGCCCACTCCGTGGAGCCGCTCACCCTCTTCAACGGCATGCTGCTGTACGAAGACCTGTGAGACCCGAACCGCATCGCTTAGGATCCACGACCCCGCGGGAGGAGATCCGGGGTCCTCATTCACGGGTTCAGACTCCCGAGTCCGTATCCTCACGGACCACAGACCGATACCCGTTGGACTGGCTGTGTTTTATTATTCTAAAGCGTGTTTACATCACATGAGGCGACCGATCGGGTCACATGGTCTAACTCACCGGGACTGATGTGCACCAGGATCAGCAGACCTGCTTCCTCTCGGACACATATGATCTGTTATTGATCATCTGACTGGTCATGGAGACGTGTGCCCCCCCCCCCCCCCCCCCCGGGTCATGTGACCATGAGGAGCTCTTTGCTCTGAAGCTTTAGAGGACGTGTTTTCAGTTTGACTTTACGATGACTTCACATTGTGAATGTTTTTTATTAAGCTGCAGCTTTTCTTGTTTTACTGGTGTTTTCATGTCCTGCCAAATATTTAACGACTAGCATTTCATTTCACTCTCATGGACGAATGCAAAGAGACACGGCTGCAGACTCAGCGAGCTCCGGCTTCAGATCCTCTGCTTTCTGAGTATTTAACACTCTGTAGTTAAAGTATAACAACGGTTTGTCAGGCTTTAAGATACATGCAATACGTGTTAGTGGATAGTTCATGGATGGATTACTGAGCGGTGTCGGGAGCCCCCCTGTGGAGACATGAAGCTACTACAGGAGACACAGGACGGCTACAAAGAGACAACTATGAAAAACAGTAAAAACAACCTGAAAGACACAAATCAACTACAAAGAGACACATGACAATTACAGGGAGACAGACTATGACTTCAAAGAGACACGAAACAACTACAAAGAGGCACATACCGACTACAAAGAGGCAATACAACCACAAAGACACACATACCGACTACAAAGAGGCAATACAACCACAAAGACACACATACCGACTACAAAGAGGCAATACAACCACAAAGACACACATACCGACTACAAAGAGACACACAACTACAACAGAGACACAAAACTACAACAAAGAGACACAAAACTACAAAGACACACAACACAACTACAAAGAGACACAAAACAACTTAAAAAAAGAAACAAAACGACTACAAAGAGACAACAACAGCCCTCTGCAGTGTGGAGCTCGAGGTCGTGCTGCTGTCTCAGGACCACTCGCCCTGAACACGACTCAGATTCATTTTGAGTCTCTAGTCTCATCAGACTCAGAGGAACACGTCCAGGAAGAAGAAGCTCCTGGCCACGTTTCTACGTATGGACAAGTCATCTTGGTGGAAGGACCATGGTTCCCCCAGGAAGCTCTGTGGGTGGTCTTCAGGGTGCTCTGACCCGTCTGGACCAGAGCGCCCTGAAGACGACCAACAGACCTTCCTGGGGGAACCGTGGTCCTTGGTGAAGGCCTGTGGGCGGTCTTCAGGGCGGGTCCAGGAGGTGGATGAATAAACTTCTCTCATAAAAGGAACACGAGGAACAACACGTTGTGTTTTGGTTATAATCGTCACTTTTGTATTTATTATATTTTTCTCCTTTTCTTCAATAATATTCATCAAATAAAAACTGTATTATTAATAGTATTAATATTATTAACTCATATTATCACCTCTGTGAAGGAGCTCATGTTTCTGGCGTGTTGGTCCTGACTCGGTGGAGGAGCGTGGCTCATGGGCTCTGGAGGAATCGGACCTGCATCAGGAACTCTAGTTCACTTTGGAGACGGTGTTCAGGCCTTTAGTGAACATGTGGAACACCTCTGTTCCTAGAAGAAGTGGGGTAACATGGTACTACAAGCTCTCTAGTGGGGTAACATGGTACTACAAGCTCTCTAGTGGGGTAATATGGTACTATAAGCTCTCTAGTGGGGTAACATGGTACTACAAGCTCTCTAGTGGGGCACATGGTACCACAAGCTCTCTAGTGGGGTAACATGGTACACAAGCTCTCTAGTGGGGCAATATGGTACTACAAGCTCTCTAGTGGGTAACATGGTACTACAAGCCTCTAGTGGGGTAACATGGTACCAAGCTCTCTAGTGGGGTAATATGGTACCACAAGCTCTCTAGTGGGGTAATATGGTACTACAAGCTCTCTAGTGGGGTAACATGGTACTACAAGCCTCTAGTGGGGTAACATGGTACCACAAGCCTCTAGTGGTGTAACATGGTACCACAAGCTCTCTAGTGGGGTAACATGGTACTACAAGCTCTCTAGTGGGGTAACATGGTACCACAAGCTCTCTAGTGGGTAACATGGTACCACAAGCTCTCTAGTGGGGTAACATGGTACCACAAGCTCTCTAGTGGGGTAACATGGTACCAAGCTCTCTAGTGGGCAACATGGTACCACAAGCTCTCTAGTGGGGTAACATGGTACCACAAGCCTCTAGTGGGGCAACATGGTACTACAAGCTCTCTAGTGGGGCAACATGGTACTACAAGCCTCTAGTGGGTAACATGGTACCACAAGCCTCTAGTGGGCAACATGGTACTACAAGCTCTAGTGGGGTAACATGGTACCACAAGCTCTCTAGTGGGGTAACATGGTACTATAAGCTCTCTAGTGGGCAACATGGTACTACCAAGCTCTCTAGTGGGGTAACATGGTACTACAAGCCTCTAGTGGGGCAACATGGTACCACAAGCTCTCTAGTGGGGCAATATGGTACCACAAGCTCTCTAGTGTAGTAACATGGTACTACAAGCTCTCTAGTGGGGTAACATGGTACCACAAGCTCTAGTGGGTAATATGGTACCAAGCCTCTAGTGGGGTAACATGGTACTACAAGCCTCTAGTGGGGTAACATGGTACTACAAGCCTCTAGTGGGGTAACATGGTACTACAAGCTCTCTAGTGGGGCAACATGGTACCACAAGCCTCTAGTGGGGTAACATGGTACTACAAGCTCTAGTGGGGTAACATGGTACCACAAGCTCTCTAGTGGGGTAACATGGTACCACAAGCTCTCTAGTGGGGTAACATGGTACCACAAGCCTCTAGTGGGCAACATGGTACCACAAGCCTCTAGTGGGGTAACATGGTACCACAAGCCTCTAGTGGGGGCAACATGGTACCAGCCCTAGTGGGGTAACATGGTACTACAAGCTCTCTAGTGGGGTAACATGGTACTACAAGCCTCTAGTGGGCAACATGGCACCACAAGCCTCCAGTGGGGAAAAGGGTTGTGGGGGTGGCTTCCCCAGTGGGGTTTGGGTTTGGGGGAAAGGGGGGTTTGGGGGATGGTTAGTGGGGTAAATGGTGGTTGTGGTTAGTGGGGTGTTGGTTTAGTGGGGTTTTTGGGGGGGGGCCCCTGTGGGGGTTTTGGAGTGGGGTTAGTTTGGTGGTTTGTGGGGGTTAGGTTTTGGGTTTTTAAAAAAGGGGGAAGTGGGTAAAAATTTGGTTGTGGGGTGGTTAAAAAAAGGGGTGGTTAGTGGGGGTTAAACAAGTTGTGGTTTTTGGTTTTGGGGAGGTTGTGGTGGTTTGGGTTTAGTGGGGTGGGTTGGGGTATGGGGTTGGGGGTTAGTGGGTGTTGTGGTTGGGGCAAAGGGCCCCTCGGGCAGGTCTAAAAGGGGTTGGGATGGTTAGTGGGTGCTGTGGTGGTTTATGGGGTCGTTAAGTGGTTTTTGGTATGTCTGTGGTTTGGGGTTTAGTGGTGGTTAAAAGGTCAAATTAGTGGGGTTTTTCCCAGTGGGGGCCCGGAAAAGGTTTTTGGGGTTATGGGTGGGGCCAGGGGGTTTGGTTGGGTGGGGTTAGGGGGGTTTTGGAAAATGGGGAAAATGCCCCGTGGGGGGGTTTTGGCAGGGGCAAAGGGGGTGGGTTAGTGGTGTGGGTGGTTATGGTCTC
The DNA here is from genome assembly GCF_029220125.1 of Pseudoliparis swirei. Taxonomy (NCBI): domain Eukaryota; kingdom Metazoa; phylum Chordata; class Actinopteri; order Perciformes; family Liparidae; genus Pseudoliparis; species Pseudoliparis swirei. Next base: position 34,713,388 of record NC_079391.1, on the reverse strand, counting down.
TAGTGGTTTGGTTATGGGGTGGTGGTTGTGGTGGCATGGTGTGTGGGAAATTTGGGCGTGGGGTTTGGGGTGGAGTGGGGGTTTTTGGGGCTTGGTTTATGGGGGGTTAGTGGGGGTTGTGGTGGGTTTTGTGGTTAGGTGGGGTTAGTTTATGGTTAGGGGTTGTGGGGCCCCAGTGGGGGGTGGTCCCTGTTAGTGGGGGTTTAAAGGGTTTTTTTTAAAGGGGTTTGGGTGGGGAAAAGTTTTGGGGTGGGTGGTTAGGGGGGTTTGGTTACCCGGGGGGGGGGGGCAGTGGGAAAGGGGCACGAGGGGGTGGACAACCCCAGGGGCCAGGGGGAAAAACCAGGACCAAAAGGGCCCAGGGCAGGGACCACAAGCCAGAAGAGAAAAAGGGGCCAGGGCCAAAGGCCCAAAGCCAGGGGCCCAGGGCCCGAGCCAAAACAGGACCAAAGGGGCCAGGGGGCCAGGGACCAACCCCCGGGGCAGGGCCCAAAGCCAGGGGAAAAAAGGACCAAAAGGGGCCCAAAGAGAACAGTCAGCCAGAGGACATGGACCAAAGCCAGAGAAGGACCAAAGCCAGGTGGACCGGGAGCCAGGACCAGCCAGGGCAAATGGACCAAAGCCAGGGGACCAAAGGACCAGGGGCAGGACCAAACCCCAGGGGCTAGAACATGGTCCCACAAGCCCAGTGGGAAATGGTACTACAAGCCTCTAGTGGGGAACATGGTACACAAGCCTCTAGGGGGGCAACATGGTACCAACCCTCTAGGGGGGAAATGGCACACAAGCTTTTAGTGGGGAAATGGTCCCACAAGCCTCTAGGGGGGTAACATGGTACCAAAGCCTCTAGTGGGCAACATGGTACACAAGCCTCTAGTGGGGAAAAGGGTCACACCTCTGGGGGCCAGACAATGGCAACAGAGCTCGTAAGTGGGGAAAAACATGGACCCCGTGGGAACATGGTCTTAAAAGTAAGGGCAACATGAAGCTCCGTGGCAATGGGCAAAAAAGCTCTCCAGTGGGGCAAAGAACAAGCCCCAGTGGGGGCACAGTACAAAGACATGGTTGTCCCAGCTCTAGTGGTACATGGACCAATCGGGGCACAGGGTACCAACCCTCTGTTATCCTATGTCTACCACAAGCACCTGGCAAAGGTCAACTGTCAGTCACAACAAGGCACTCATCTCTGGTTGGGGAAAATGCACCCTGGCCCCACTGAGACCTATCACAGCAGCAAAAGTATGTCCCTGCCTCTCCAGACACAACCTCTAGTGGGGTAACATGGTACCACTCACCCAGTGGGCTGACTACACCCACTGACTAGTCATGGTACCCAAACTCAGTGGCAAACATGGCCACAGCCCCTGGTGGGCAACATGACACAGCCTCTAGTGGGAACAGGCCCCATCCTTCTGGGTAAACATCCAGACAGGAACATGGTCACCAGTCTTCCCAAATCTCACCCAAACCTCTACTCACAGTGGCAACATTGACTACCACAAGCTGCTCTATCTAACCCCTGGACCCTCTCCATGTCTCAAATTCTTCACTCACCCTCTAGCTGGTACACAACCCCCATACACAGACCTGCCCTTGTGCAACATGACCTCGCCTCCTTCTGTCTGTCCAGCCTCCCCAACTGCTGCTTCTCACATGCATCAATGGAACATCTCTCTTTCTTCTTCATTCCGTCCAAGCAGAAATCTTGGGGTTGGGATGGGGCCAAGCCACCAGTGGGGGAAATGGCAATCAAGGAAGCTGCTCTCACAATCTCCTCTCCCTCTATCTCTGCACCAAAAACTCTTAGTGACACAGTCTTCCTTCTCAACCCCAAACTCTTCTTTCCAACCTCCTTTATTGTTCCTCCTTCCAGTGGGCATGTAAAACAAACAAGTGACAGTCCACAATCCATCTTCATCACCTCACCAACACAACCTTCATCCCTTTCTCTCATTGTCTCCCAAATTTAGTGGTACTGCTACATTGGGTAGTGTCCCATTCTAGGTGTTGACTTCTGACCTTTCCCCACCCATCATTAACAGCCTCTCAATGGCTGCAACCTCTAGGGCAGGAACCCCTCCTGGAAAACCACCCTCTAGTGAACGTCAGACGGCCCCTTCCCCTCCATTGGGTACTTGAGGGCTCTACAGTAACAACTCTTGACTCACCAGTCATTCAGGGGGACCACAAGCCTCTAGTGTTTGGCAGTACATGCTAGACAGCCCTCTCTGTCCATCCTTCTGACCTCTGGCTTGACATGAACCACCAGATCCGTCTCTTCTAGTGGGGATCCAGGAAAAAGCTCTCTTCCTACCTTAAAGCTTTTTGGGGGATCTTGTACCTTGCCTCTCCCATGGGGCCCCAAGCGGTGGGTTCCTCCTTCTCTGTAACAATTCTGGCTCTGTCAGTCCATGGCCTCCACAAGCTAGTGATGGCACAACTGATCCTGTCCAGTGGAACATGGGGACTTTCTGTTGATACATCTCTAGTGGGTCTGCCACCAAAGATCAACCCTGACAAGATGGCACTATTCCTTCCCGGAAGGTACCAGCCTACTATCACCTTCAACAGCTCTAGTGGGGACACAGCCAGGGGGTGGACTACAGTCAACCTTGGCAACATGATAAAAGCCTCTGTGGTACATGCTGCACAACATCAGGAGAATAGTTTCTCGTGGGGCGGTTACCAAGCTCTGTCACAACTTGCAACTCTCCTAGTGGTAAGGTACACAGCTCATCCAGTGCAGCCAATGGTCTTCAGCCTGGAATTACCCGCCTCATCTGGTTAGTGGCTGTGCAAAACTGGCCTCGTGGGCAACATGGGGCCCCCAAGCTCCAGTGGGATATGGTACCACAGCAGTGGGCAACAGCCAACACTGTGCCTCCTGCACAGCAATCACCCAGTGGTGTCCTGGGCCCAGTGGGGCAACAGCCCATCATGGACACAGAAAGCCTCAAACTGGCAAAAACCCCCAAATGGACAAAGCCGTGGCCAACATAACCAGGGGGAAAAAGTACAACCTCTAGTGGGAAATGGTACCACCCCTTAGTGGGGAAAGGGCCCAAACCCTTTGGGGGAAAGGTCCCAAAGCCTTATGGGGAACATGGCCCACAAGCCTCTAGTGGGGAAATGGTACCAACCCTCTAAACATGGTACCAAGCTCTAGTGGGAAATGGTCCCACAAGCCTCTAGTGGGAAATGGTACCACAAGCCTCTAGTGGGCAACATGGCCACAACCCTCTAGGGGGGAACATGGTACCACAAGCCTCTAGTGGGCAAATGGACCACAAGCTCTAGGGGGGAAATGGTACCAAAGCCTCTAGGGGGGAACATGGTACCACAAGCCTCTAGTGGGAACATGGCCCACAAGCCTCTAGTGGGAACATGGCCCAAGCCTCTAGGGGGGCAACATGGTACCAAACCCTCTAGTGGGCAAATGGACCAAAGCCTCTAGGGGAAATGGTACCAAAGCCTCTAGGGGGAAAATGGACCACAAGCCTCTAGGGGGGAACATGGTACAAAGCCTCTAGGGGGGAACATGGCCCACAAGCCTCTAGGGGGGCAACATGGTACCCAAGCCTCTGGGGGAACATGGCCCACAAGCCTCTAGTGGGGCAAATGGTACCAAAGCCTCTAGTGGGAAAACCAAGCCTCTAGTGGGGAACATGGTCCCACAAGCCTCTAGGGGGGCAACATGGTACCACAAGCCTCTAGGGGGGCAACATGGTACCAAAGCCTCTAGGGGGGCAACATGGCCCCAAAAAGCCTCTAGGGGGGCAACATGGACACAAGCCTCTAGGGGGAACATGGTACCACAAGCCTCTAGTGGGCAACATGGTACCAAGCCTCTAGTGGGCAACATGGTACCACAAGCCTCTAGTGGGCATGGTAAAAGCCTCTAGGGGGGAAATGGTACCAAAGCCTCTAGGGGGGCAAAAAAATTTGGGGGCAAAAACAAGCCTCTAGGGGGGCAACATGGACACAAGCCTCTAGTGGGCAACATGGTACCACAAGCCTCAGGGGGGCAACATGGACAAGCCTCTAGTGGGGCAACATGGTACCAAAGCCTCTAGTGGGAACATGGACCAAAGCCTCTAGTGGGCAACATGGCCACAAGCCTCTAGGGGGGAACATGGCCAAAGCCCAGGGGGGCAACATGGTACCACAACCCTCTAGGGGGGAACATGGACCACAAGCCTCTAGTAACATGGACCACAACCCTCTAGGGGGCAACATGGTACCAAGCCCAGGGGGGCAACATTCCCACAAGCCTCTAGTGGGGAACATGGTACCAAAGCCTCTGGGGCAACATGGACCACAAGCCTCTAGTAACATGGTCCCCCACAAGCCTCTAGGGGGGAAAAACCAAAGCCCAGTGGGCAACATGGTCCCAAAGCCTCTAGGGGGGAAATGGTACCACAAGCCCTTGGGGCAACATGGCCCAACCCTCTAGGGGGGAAAATGGACCACAAGCCTCTAGTGGGCAACATACACAACCCCAGTAACATGGACCAAGCCTCTAGTGGGCAACATGGTACCACAAGCCTCTAGGGGGGCAACAGGGCCCACAACCCTCTAGTAACATGGTACCACAAGCCTCTAGGGGGGTTGGACCAAAGCCTCTAGGGGGGAAAATGGTACCACAAGCCTCTAGTGGGCAACATGGCCCACAAGCCTCTAGTGGGGGCAAATGGTACCACAAGCCTCTAGTGGGCAACATGGACCAACCCTCTAGTGGGCAAATGGTACCAAAGCCTCTAGTGGGCAACATGGCCCACAAGCCTCTAGGGGGGCAAATCCAACCCTCTAGTAACATGGTACCAAAGCCTCTAGGGGGAACATGGTCCCACAACCCTCTAGGGGCAAATGGTACCACAAGCCTCTAGTGGGAACATGGCCAAAGCCTCTAGTGGGGCAACATGGCCCACAACCCTCTAGGGGGGCAACATGGACCAAAGCCTCTAGGGGGGCAAATGGACCAAAGCCTCTAGGGGGGAACATGGCCCACAAGCCTCTAGGGGGGAAAATGGTACCACAAGCCTCTAGGGGGGAAATGGTACCACAAGCCTCTAGTGGGGCAACATGGACCAAGCTCAGTGGGCAACTTTCCCACAACCCTCTAGGGGGCAAATGGACGCTCGGGGGGCAACATGGACCAAAGCCTCTAGGGGGCAACATGGCCCCACAAGCCTCTAGTGGGGAAAATGGTACCAAAGCCTCTAGTGGGCAACATGGCCACAAGCCTCAGTAAATGGCCCACAAGCCTCTAGTGGGGTAACATGGTACCAACCCTCTAGGGGGGAACATGGACCACAAGCCTCTAGTGGGCAACATGGTACCACAACCCTCTAGTGGGAACATGGTACCAAAGCCTCTAGTGGGGAAATTTCCCACAAGCCTCTAGTGGGAACATGGTACCAACCCTCTAGTGGGAACATGGTACCACAACCCTCTGGGGAAATACCACAAGCCCAGTGGGGAACATGGTACCACAAGCCTCTAGTGGGGCAACATGGCCCACAAGCCTCTAGGGGGGAAATGGCCCAACGCCTCTAGGGGGAAATGGTACCACAAGCCTCTAGTAACATGGTACCAACCCTCTAGTGGGGAACATACCAAGCCTCTAGTGGGAAAATTACCACAAGCCTCTAGTGGGAAATGGACAAGCCTCTAGGGGGGCAACATGGTACCACAAGCCTCTAGGGGGGCCATGGCCCACAACCCTCTAGGGGGGAAATGGCCACAAGCCTCTAGGGGGGAACTTTACCAAAGCCTCTAGTGGGGAAATGGTACAACCCTCTAGTGGGAACATGGTACCACAAGCCTCTAGGGGGAACATGGTACCACAAGCCTCTAGGGGGGAACATGGCCCACAACCCTCTAGTGGGGAACATGGTCCCACAAGCCTCTAGTAACATTACCAAGCTCTAGGGGGGAACATGGTCCCACAACCCTCTAGGGGGGAACATGGTACTACAAGCTCTATTCAACATCACATTTTAAAGCAATTTTCACAAATTAAAAAGCTCTGGGGCAACAAACAGCAAAACCTCACATGGCCCCACAACCCCTAGGGGAACATGGAAGAAACCTAGTGGGCAACAGGACCTCTAGTGGAAAAGATGAAGGGTACAAAGCAGTGGAAAAATACACAAGTATGACAAATGAAACTGGGTACCCAGGGAAACCCCCATCCACAGGCGGGGGAAAACACCACGGGCAGGGGGAGCAACAGGTACCCAAGCCTCCAGTGAATGCCTCTAGGGCCCCCATGGCAAAGTCAAAAGCTGGGGAAAGGGTTTAAAGGGGGGAAAAAAAATCCCAAGGGGGGGAATGGTACCAGTCCATGGCAGTAAAACCCCATGAAATATCAAGCCCAGGCAACACAGCCCACAAAGCTCGTGGGGGCAAGCCTTTAGGGGGACTGTGCTCCCCACAAATTAAGCTGGTTCCAAGGGGGTAACCCTGGCCCCCCTACAAGCTCTAGGAACAGTAGTCCCAAGGGATTTTTGTGGGGCAAATGGTACCCCAAGCTCAGTGTCATCACCACAAGGGTTTGTGGTTAAGGAATGTGATTTTTTGGGGGCCACAAGCAGCTAAGGGGGGGATGTACCCCGTTTTTGTGAGAAAAGGGCCTTTTGGATCAACTGGGGGACCAAAGATTTATTAGGCAGCCTTAAGGAAGGGGAACCAGTTTAAATCAAATAACCCAAAGCATTAGCAAGATGGCCGTTGATGAAAGAAGCAGTCCAGTGGGGAAAATGGACAAGCCCCTCAAAGATAACGCCAAGCTCAGTGGGGGATGCCACAAGCCTCAGAATCCACATCACCAGTAATTGATCTGCCCACATTAAATTTGGGCTGAGTCCAAGTTGCAGGCATCCATGAGCAAGACATGTTTAAAATTTGGTTGCCTCCCGGATCGAAAAATAGTGGGCATGATCAATGAAAGATGGGGAAATCCCCAAAAGGAAGCATGTATAAGGTAAATAAAATTGGTCCAAGCACAGAACCTTGTGGAACTCCGTGATTAACGTTGGTGGTTATCGAGGCGTGATCGTTTACAAATACAAACTGAGATCGATCTGATAAAAGTTTAAACCAAATTAGTGCCGTGCCTGAAATGCCAATCGACTGCTCCAGTCTCTGTAACAGGATGTCATGGTCAATGGTGTCGAATGCAGCACTAAGGTCTAACAAGACCAGGACAGAGGAGTCCTTTATCTGCTGCCATTAAGAGGTCATTTGTAATTTTCACCAGTGCCGTCTCGTGCTGTGGTGTTTCTAAATCTGATTGAAATTTCTCAAATAAACTATTATGATGTAGAAAGTCACAACTGATTTGCGACCACTTTCTCAAGGATCTTGGAGAGGAAGGAGGTTAGAGATCGGTCTGTAGTTAGCCAATACCTCTGGATCCAGTGGGCTTCTTCAGGAGAGGTTTAATAACAGCCACCTTGAAGGAGTGTGCGTGGCCTGTTAGCAGAGACACATTGATAATATCTAATAGAGAGCCGCCAATTAAAGGCAAAACGTCTTTAAGCAGCCTCGTCGGGATGGGGTCCAAGAGACAGGTAGACGTGGTCGAAGTAGTAACCGTTGAAAATAATTGCTCACGGTTGAGAGTAGAAAATCCCTCCAAATATACACCAGGGCATACAGCGGTTTCCAAGGCCATTCCACTTGAGAACAGATTGGCACTGGTTATGGGCAAGAGATTATTAATCTTGTCCTAATAGTTAAAATCTTTTCATTAAAGAAGTTCATAAAGTCATTACCACTAAGGTTTATAGGAATGCTCGGCTCCACAGAGCTGTGACTCTCTGTCAGCCTGGCTACAGTGCAGAAGAGAAACCTGGGGTTGTCTATATTTTTTTGTATTATTGATGAGGAATAGGCTGCTCTGGCATTACGGAGGGCCTTCTTATATGTTTTAAGACTATCTCGCCAAAAGCGGGATTCTTGAGATTAGTTGAGCGCCATATGCGTTCAAGCTTTCGTGACGTTTGCTTCAGTTTGCGGGTCTGAGGTTATACCAGGAGCAAACCTCTTCCTCACTGTCTTCTTCTTCAGAGGGCTATCGAGTCCAGTGTCATTCTCAGAGAGCCTATGGCACTGTCAACAAGATGATCAATCTGGGACGGACTAAAGTTAGACCAGGAGTCCTCTGTTATATTGAGGCGTGGTATCGAATCAAATACAGAAGGAATCGCTTTAAATTTAGCTACAGCACTATCAGTTAGACATCTAGTGTAGAAACTTTTGACTAACGGAGTACACTCCGGTATAAATTCAAAAGTTATGAGGTTGTGGTCTGACAGAAGAGGATTCTGTGGGAAGACGTTCAAATGCTCAATGTCAACGCCATAAGTAAGAACAAGATCAAGCGTGTGGCCAAAGCTGTGAGTGGGTTTCTGTACTCTCTGACAGAAGCCAATCGAGTCCAACAAGGAGATGAATGCAGCACTAAGGCAATCATTATCAACATCCACATGGATATTAAAATCTCCAACAATAATAACTTTATCGGTTTTAAGAACCAAACTTGATATAAATTCTGAGAATTCAGATATAAACTCTGAATATGGACCTGGTGGCGGTACAGAATCACAAATCGAATTGGCTGTAGTGTTTTCCAGGTTGGATGTGAAAGACTAAGAACAAGGCTTTCAAATGAGGTGTAGTGTAATTTTGGTTGAGGATTAATTAATAGGCTCGATTCAAAGATGGCTGCTACTCCACCTCCTCGACCGGTGCCTCGAGGAATGTGAGTATTAATATGACTTGGAGGAGTCGATTCATTCAGGCAGACATATTCTTCATGGCTCAGCCAGGTTTCAGTTAGGCAACATAAATCAATGTGATTATCTGATATTAAATCATTCAGTAACACAGCTTTAGATGACAGAGATCGAATATTTAGGAGACCACATTTAATAGACCTATTTTGTTGCACTGCTGAAATAATGGTGTTAACTTGTATAAGGTTATTGTGTACGACTCCTCTTCTGCTTACTTTTGATTTATTTAATTGAAGTGGCCGTGGGACAGACACAGTCTCTACTCTAAAGTCAAGGGTGGGTAACTGCTCGAATGGAAGAGCAGAGAAGGGTGTTAAACTACAACTCTGCTCCCGGTTGCTCTAGTGGGGTAATATGGTACTACAAGCTCTCTAGTGGGGTAACATGGTACTACAAGCTCTCTAGTGGGGTAACATGGTACTACAAGCCCTCTAGTGGAGTAACATGGTACTACAGGCTCTCTAGTGTGTAATATGGTACTACAAGCTCTCTAGTGGGGTAACATGGTACTACAAGCCCTCTAGTGGGGTAACATGGTACTACAAGCTCTCTAGTGGGTTAATATGGTACTACAAGCTCTCTAGTGGGGTAACATGGTACTACAAGCTCTCTAGTGGGGTAATATGGAACTACAAGCTCTCTAGTGGGTAATATGGTACTACGAGCTCTCTAGTGGGGTAATATGGTACTACAAGCTCTCTAGTGGGTAACATGGTACTACAAGCTCTCTAGTGGGGTAACATGGTACTACAAGCTCTCTAGTGGGGTAACATGGTACTACAAGCTCTCTAGTGGGGTAACATGGTACTACAAGCTCTCTAGTGGGGTAATATGGTACTACAAGCTCTCTAGTGGGGTAACATGGTACTACAAGCTCTCTAGTGGGGTAACATGGTACTACAAGCTCTCTAGTGGAGTAATAGAATAGAATATACACTTTTATTAATCCCCAAGGGGAAATTAGTTCTCTGCATTTAACCCATCCTTAGTTATTAAGGAGCAGTGGGCTGCGGTGATGCGCCGGAAGCAACTGGGTTCAGTGCCTTGCTCAAGGATCGACACTTGCAACTAATGGGGAGAGCGGGGATCGAACCCACAACCCTGCGGTTGCAGGACGGCCCTCTTACCCCACTGAGCTAAAGCCACCCCCAAAATGGTAATATGGTACTTCAAGCTCTCTAGTGGGGTAACATGGTACTACAAGATCTCTAGTGGGGTAATATGGTACTACAAGCTCTCTAGTGGGGTAACATGGTACTACAAGATCTCTAGTGGGGTAATATGGTACTACAAGCTCTCTAGTGGGGTAATATGGTACTACGCTCTCTAGTGGGGTAACATGGTACTACAAGCTCTCTAGTGGGGTAATATGGTACTACAAGCTCTCTAGTGGGGTAACATGGTACTACAAGCTCTCTAGTGGGGTAACATGGTACTACAAGCCCTCTAGTGGGGTAATATGGGACTACAAGCCCTCTCGTGGGGTAATATGGGACTACAAGCCCTCTAGTGGGGTAACATGGTACTACAAGCTCTCTAGTGGGGTAACATGGTACTACAAGCTCTCTAGTGGAGTAATATGGTACTATAAGCTCTCTAGTGGAGTAATATGGTACTATAAGCTCTCTAGTGGGGTAATATGGTACTACAAGCTCTCTAGTGGGGTAATATGGTACTACACGCTCTCTAGTGGGGTAATATGGTACTACAAGCTCTCTAGTGGGGTAACATGGTACTACAAGCTCTCTAGTGGGGTAACATGGTACAAGCTCTCTAGTGGGTAATATGGTACTACAAGCTCTCTAGTGGGGTAACATGGTACTACAAGCTCTCTAGTGGGGTAACATGGTACTACAAGCTCTCTAGTGGAGTAATATGGTACTTCAAGCTCTCTAGTGGGGTAACATGGTACTACAAGATCTCTAGTGGGGTAATATGGTACTACAAGCTCTCTAGTGGGGTAACATGGTACTACAAGATCTCTAGTGGGGTAATATGGTACTACAAGCTCTCTAGTGGGGTAATATGGTACTACACGCTCTCTAGTGGGGTAACATGGTACTACAAGCTCTCTAGTGGGGTAATATGGTACTACAAGCTCTCTAGTGGGGTAACATGGTACTACACGCTCTCTAGTGGGGGTAACATGGTACTACAAGCTCTCTAGTGGGGTAACATGGTACTACAAGCTCTAGTGGGGTAATATGGTACTACAAGCCCTCTAGTGGGGTAACATGGTACTACAAGCTCTCTAGTGGGGTAACATGGTACTACAAGCCCTCTAGTGGGGTAATATGGGACTACAAGCCCTCTCGTGGGGTAATATGGGACTACAAGCCCTCTAGTGGGGTAACATGGTACTACAAGCTCTCTAGTGGGGTAACATGGTACTACAAGCTCTCTAGTGGAGTAATATGGTACTACAAGCTCTCTAGTGGGGTAACATGGTACTACAAGATCTCTAGTGGGGTAATATGGTACTACAAGCTCTCTAGTGGGGTAATATGGTACTACAAGCTCTCTAGTGGGGTAATATGGTACTACAAGCTCTCTATTGGGCAATATGGTACTACAAGCTCTCTAGTGGGGTAATATGGTACTACAAGCTCTCTAGTGGGTAACATGGTACTACAAGCTCTCTAGTGGGCAATATGGTACTACAAGCTCTCTAGTGGGGTAACATGGTACTACAAAGCTCTAGTGGGTAACATGGTACTACAAGCTCTAGTGGGGTAACATGGTACTAAGCTCTCTAGTGGGTAACATGGTCTACTCACTGTACTCTGGACCAACTGGACCGGACCAGGACTTTGCTGAAACTCCTCTTCTTCTCTATTAGAGTGTATTCTCAGTACTCTGTGTAATTCTGGTACCACCAGCTATTCTCTGGTATTCTGGACCTGGACTCTGTGTACTCTCTTATTATTCTCTCTGTGTACTCTCTGTGTATTCTCTGTGTACTCTCTGTACTCTGTACTCTGTGTACTCTGTGTATCTCTGTGTACTCTGTACTCTGTGATTCTGTGTATTCTCTGTGTACTCTGTGTACTCTCTGTGTACTCTGTGTACTCTCTGTGTATTCTGTGTACTCTCTGTGTATTCTCTCTGTATTCTCTGTGTATTCTCTGTGTACTCTCTGTGTACTCTCTGTGTATTCTCTGTGTATTCTCTGTGTACTCTCTGTGTATTCTCTCTGTATTCTCTGTGTACTCTCTGTGTACTCTGTGTATTCTCTGTGTACTCTCTGTGTATTCTGTGTATTCTCTGTGTACTCTCTCTGTACTCTCTGTGTACTCTCTGTGTACTCTCTGTGTACTCTCTCTGTATTCTCTGTGTACTCTGTGTATTCTCTGTGTACTCTGTGTATTCTCTGTGTACTCTGTGTATTCTCTGTGTATTCTCTGTGTACTCTGTGTATTCTCTGTGTATTCTCTGTGTACTCTCTGTGTACTCTCTGTGTATTCTCTGTGTATTCTCTGTGTACTCTCTGTGTACTCTCTGTGTATTCTCTGTGTACTCTCTGTGTACTCTCTGTGTATTCTCTGTGTACTCTCTGTGTATTCTCTGTGTATTCTCTGTGTACTCTCTGTGTACTCTCTGTGTACTCTCTCTGTATTCTCTGTGTACTCTCTGTGTACTCTCTGTGTATTCTCTGTGTACTCTCTGTGTATTATCTGTGTACTCTGTGTATTCTCTGTGTACTCTCTGTGTACTCTCTGTGTATTCTCTGTGTATTCTCTGTGTACTCTCTGTGTACTCTCTGTGTACTCTCTGTGTATTCTCTGTGTACTCTCTGTGTATTCTCTGTGTATTCTCTGTGTACTCTCTGTGTACTCTCTGTGTACTCTCTCTGTATTCTCTGTGTACTCTCTGTGTACTCTCTGTGTATTCTCTGTGTACTCTCTGTGTATTCTCTGTGTATTCTCTGTGTACTCTCTGTGTATTATCTGTGTACTCTCTGTGTATTCTCTGTGTATTCTCTGTGTACTCTCTGTGTACTCTCTGTGTATTCTCTGTGTACTCTCTGTGTACTCTCTCTGTATTCTCTGTGTACTCTGTGTATTCTGTGTACTCTCTGTGTACTCTCTCTGTATTCTCTGTGTACTCTCTGTGTATTCTCTCTGTATTCTCTGTGTACTCTCTGTGTACTCTCTGTGTATTCTCTGTGTACTCTCTGTGTACTCTCTGTGTATTCTCTGTGTATTCTCTGTGTACTCTCTGTGTATTCTCTGTGTACTCTCTCTGTACTCTCTGTGTACTCTCTGTGTACTCTGTGTATTATCTGTGTACTCTCTGTGTATTCTCTGTGTATTCTCTGTACTCTCTGTGTATTCTCTGTGTATTCTCTGTGTACTCTCTGTGTACTCTCTGTGTATTCTCTGTGTACTCTCTGTGTATTCTCTGTGTACTCTCTCTGTACTCTCTGTGTACTCTCTGTGTACTCTCTGTGTATTCTCTGTGTACTCTGTGTATTCTCTGTGTACTCTCTGTGTATTCTCTGTGTACTCTCTGTGTATTCTCTGTGTATTCTCTGTGTATTCTATGTGTATTCTCTGTACTCTCTGTGTATTCTCTGTGTACTATCTGTGTACTCTCTGTGTACTCTCTGTGTACTCTGTGTACTCTCTCTGTATTCTCTGTGTACTCTCTGTGTATTCTGTGTATTCTCTGTGTACTCTCTGTGTACTCTCTGTGTACTCTCTGTGTATTATCTGTGTACTCTGTGTACTCTCTGTGTATTCTCTGTGTACTCTCTGTGTACTCTGTGTACTCTCTGTGTATTCTCTGTGTATTCTCTGTGTACTCTCTGTGTATTCTCTGTGTACTCTGTGTACTATCTGTGTATTCTCTGTGTACTCTCTGTGTACTCTCTGTGTATTCTCTGTGTACTCTCTGTGTATTCTCTGTGTACTCTCTGTGTACTCTCTGTGTATTCTCTGTGTATTCTCTGTGTATTCTGTGTACTCTCTGTGTATTCTCTGTGTATTCTCTGTGTACTCTCTGTGTACTCTCTGTGTATTCTCTGTGTACTCTCTGTGTACTCTCTGTGTATTCTCTGTGTACTCTCTGTGTATTCTGTGTACTCTCTGTGTATTCTCTGTGTATTCTCTGTGTACTCTCTGTGTACTCTCTGTGTATTCTCTGTGTACTCTGTGTATTCTCTGTGTACTCTCTGTGTATTCTGTGTATTCTCTGTGTACTCTCTGTGTATTCTCTGTGTACTCTCTGTGTATTCTCTGTGTACTCTCTGTGTACTCTCTGTGTATTCTCTGTGTACTCTCTGTGTACTCTCTGTGTATTCTCTGTGTACTCTCTGTGTACTTTCTGTGTACTCTCTGTGTATGTTCTGTGTACTCTCTGTGTATTCTCTGTGTACTCTCTGTGTACTCTCTGTGTACTCTGTGTATTCTCTGTGTATTCTCTGTGTACTCTCTCTGTATTCTCTGTGTACTCTCTGTGTATTCTGTGTACTCTCTGTGTACTCTCTGTGTACTCTCTGTGTATTCTCTGTGTATACTCTGTGTATACTCTGTATACTCTGTGTACTCTCTGTGTATTCTCTGTGTACTCTCTGTGTACTCTCTGTGTATTCTCTGTGTATTCTCTGTGTATTCTGTGTACTCTCTGTGTATTCTCTGTGTATTCTCTGTGTACTCTCTGTGTACTCTCTGTGTATTCTCTGTGTACTCTCTGTGTATTCTCTGTGTACTCTCTGTGTACTCTCTGTGTATTCTCTGTGTACTCTCTGTGTATTCTGTGTATTCTGTGTACTCTCTGTGTATTCTCTGTGTACTCTCTGTGTACTCTCTGTGTACTCTCTGTGTATTCTCTGTGTACTCTGTGTATTCTCTGTGTACTCTCTGTGTATTCTGTGTATTCTCTGTGTACTCTCTGTGTACTCTCTGTGTATTCTCTGTGTACTCTCTGTGTATTCTCTGTGTACTCTCTGTGTACTCTCTGTGTATACTCTGTGTACTCTCTGTGTACTCTCTGTGTATTCTCTGTGTACTCTCTGTGTATTCTGTGTACTCTCTGTGTATTCTCTCTGTATTCTCTGTGTATTCTCTGTGTACTCTCTGTGTACTCTCTGTGTATTCTCTGTGTATTCTCTGTGTACTCTCTGTGTACTCTCTGTGTATTCTCTGTGTATTCTCTGTGTACTCTCTGTGTACTCTGTGTATTCTCTGTGTACTCTCTGTGTATTCTGTGTATTCTCTCTGTATTCTCTGTGTATTCTCTGTGTACTCTCTGTGTACTCTCTGTGTATTCTCTGTGTACTCTCTGTGTATTCTCTGTGTACTCTCTGTGTACTCTCTGTGTATTCTCTGTGTACTCTCTGTGTATTCTCTGTGTACTCTCTGTGTATTCTCTGTGTACTCTCTGTGTACTCTCTGTGTATTCTCTGTGTATTCTCTATGTACTCTCTGTGTATTCTCTGTGTACTCTCTGTGTACTCTCTGTGTATTCTCTGTGTACTCTCTGTGTACTCTCTGTGTACTCTGTGTACTCAGACTGACCTCCAGCTCCAGGGAGACAGAGATCTGAGGTTGATGTTCCCGTTTCCTTCAAAATAAGAGTCGACCTCAGAGGAGAACGTCAATGTGGAGTTACAGCGAGAAGGAGCAGAAGGACGCGCTTTTATCCTGGAGGAGGAGGAGGAGGAGGAGGAGCTGACTACCCATAGTGCACTGCAACACACCTGCCGACAGGAGAGGTGAGTACTGTACCTTTAAATGACCGACTCCCTCCTTTACACGTCGACTCTTTATCATCGCTTTCGTCACTTTGAGGATTTAGCTTTTCAAAAACAATAAAATAAACTTAACAGAAACGAGATACATATATATATCCATGGACGGATTAAGAAACCACGGGCCCCTGGGCCTGGAACTGTCAAGGCCCCCCCCCGCTAACAAAACAGTCCGTATGGAACAACGATACCGGAGCTGAGCAGACAACATAACGCAAATTATATGACCATGACATGAATGACTTAAGCCTAGCATATACCGGCTATGGCGCATCGTGTCATATCATCATATCAATACAAAGTTAACTAGAATGGGCACCATAGAGCATACCTTCGCATATCACAAGATTGGGCATTGAATTATGAACATTTTGGCATTAGTTGCATGCCAATTGGACAAAAATTTATCGTGCTATGGTAAAAAAAAGAGTTTGACCTTTTCATGACCTTGACCTTGACCTTTGACCCGATCAATCCCAAAATCTAATCAAATGGTCCCCGGATAATAACCAATCATCCCACCAAATTTCATGTGATTCAAGAACATTTTGACCTGTTCATGACCTTTGACCTTGACCTTTGACCCCATCGGTCCCAAAATCTAATCAATTGGTCCCCGGATAATAAACAATCATCCCACCAAATTTCATG
The DNA here is from genome assembly GCF_029220125.1 of Pseudoliparis swirei. Lineage (NCBI taxonomy): Eukaryota > Metazoa > Chordata > Actinopteri > Perciformes > Liparidae > Pseudoliparis > Pseudoliparis swirei. Next base: position 34,697,185 of record NC_079391.1, on the reverse strand, counting down.
CGATTCGGTTCAATACTTTTTGAGTTCTGCGAATAACACGCATACAAATAAATAAATAAATAAATACACAGCGATCAAAACATAACCTTCCGCATTTTCAATGTGAAGGTAATAATAGCGACTTCACGCAGAGGCTCTGGCTTAGGGGCCCCCTGAGCTCATGGGGCCCATGAGCTCACGGGCCCCTGGTGCCGGTAGGCTCGTTCGGTAATCCATCCCTCAGTAGGACTATTGGGGCCCTGTTACTGACATGAATGACTTAAGCCCAGCATATACCGGCTACGGCGCATCGTGTCATATCATCATATTCATATCAATACAATGTTAACTAGAACGGGCACTCGGTAGAGCGCATACCTTCGCATATCACAAGATTGGGCATTGAATTATGAACATTTTGGCATTAGTTGCATGCCAATTGGACAAAAATGTGTCGTATGGTAAAAAAAAGAGTTTGACCTTTCCATGACCTTGACCTTTGACCCGATTGATCCCAAAATCTAATCAAATGGTCCCCGGATAATAACCAAACATCTCACCAAATTTCATGCGATTCAAGAACATTTTGACCTGTTCATGACCTTTGACCTTGACCTTTGACCCGATCGATCCCAAAATCTAATCAACTGGTCCCCGGATAATAAACAATCATCCCACCAAATTGCATGCGATTCGGTTCAAATAAATAAATAAATAAATAAATAAATAAATACACAGCGATCAAAACATAACCTAACCGGTAGGCCCGTTGGTTAATCCATCCCTGTATATATCTACATATATATATATATATCTACATATATACAGGACTGTCTCAGAAAATTAGAATATTGTGATAAAGTTCTTTATTTTCTGTAATGCAATTAAAAATTTTTTAAATATTAAAAGAATAAAAGGCTTGCAATATTTCAGTTGATTTGTAATGAATCCAGAATGCATGACATTTTTGTTTTTTTAATTGCATTACAGAAAATAAAGAACTTTATCACAATATTCTAATTTTCTGAGACAGTCCTGTATACATATACATATATATATTTCTATAGATGTATATATATATTAATAAGGCCTCACCAGCAGGGTCCCCGGGCTGCCTTTCAGCTTCATGGTCTCTCTGGTCTCTCTGGTCTCTTCTGGTCTCTTCTGGTCTCTTCTGGTCTCTTCTGGTCTCTTTGGTCTCTTCTGGTCTCTTTGGTCTCTTCTGGTCTCTCTGGTCTCTTCTGGTCTCTTCTGGTCTCTCTGGTCTCTTCTGGTCTCTCTGGTCTCTTCTGGTCTCTTCTGGTCTCTTCTGGTCTCTTTGGTCTCTTCTGGTCTCTCTGGTCTCTTCTGGTCTCTTCTGGTCTCTCTGGTCTCTCTGGTCTCTTCTGGTCTCTCTGGTCTCTCTGGTCTTGTGGACTTTAGGAGGGTACAACAACAGAGGACGTACTCACCACTGGGGATTAACGGGACTAGTGTGGAGAGGGTGAGCGGGTATAAATACCTGGGAGTCCACATCACCGAGGATCTGACATGGTCAACAAACACAGACACTCTGGTGAGAAAGGCAAGGCAGCGCCTCTACCACCTCAGGCAGCTGAGGAAATTTAAAGTTTCCCAGAGGATCCTTCAGTCCTTCTACTCTGGAGCTGTAGAGAGCGTCCTGACAGGAAGCATCACAGCCTGGTTTGGCAACTGCTCAACTCAGGACAGGAAGGCTCTGCAGAGAGTAGTGCGTTCGGCTGAACGCACTATTGGAACTACACTCCCCACCCTGCAGGACTTGTACACCAGGAGGTGCAGAACCAGAGCCGGCAGGATCATGAAGGATCCTCACCACCCCAACAACAGACTGTTTCAGCTGCTGCGGTCAGGCAGGCGCCTCCGTAGTCACGCTGCAAGAACAGAGAGACTGAGACGGAGTTTCTTTCCTCAGGCCATCAGGACTGTGAACTCCGACCTCACCAGGACCCCCACATAGACCCACACAACTGCCCCTCTTAGGCACACACACACACACACACACACACTTACTGTAAATATTGTGTTGTTTTTTATTGTAAATAGTGTGTACTTGTTGCCCTTGCACATTCCTGCTGAGCATTGCCACTTTCATTTCACTGCACACCCTGTGTGTGTATGTGACAAATAAAACATCTTGAATCTTGAATCTTGAATCTCTCTGGTCTCTTCTGGTCTCTTCTGGTCTCTTCGGTCTCTTCTGGTCTCTTCTGGTCTCTTCGGTCTCTTCTGGTCTCTTCTGGTCTCTCTCTGGTCTCTCTGGTCTCTCTGGTCTCTTCTGGTCTCTTCTGGTCTCTCTGGTCTCTTCTGGTCTCTCTCTGGTCTCTCTGGTCTCTCTGGTCTCTTCTGGTCTCTTCTGGTCTCTCTGGTCTCTCTTCTGGTCTCTCTGGTCTCTTCTGGTCTCTCTGGTCTCTCTGGTCTCTTCTGGTCTCTCTGGTCTCTCTGGTCTCTTCTGGTCTCTCTGTTCTTTCTGGTCTCTCTGTTCTTTCTGGTCTCTTTGGTCTCTTCTGGTCTCTTTGGTCTCTTCTGGTCTCTTCTGGTCTCTGGTCTCTTCTGGTCTCTCTGGTCTCTCTGGTCTCTCTGGTCTCTTGGTCTCTTCTGGTCTCTCCTGGTCTCTTCTGGTCTCTCTGGTCTCTTTGGTCTCTTCTGGTCTCCTGGTCTCTCTGGTCTCTTCTGGTCTCTCTGTTCTCTGGTCTCTTCTGGTCTCTTCTGGTCTCTCTGGTCTCTCTGGTCTCTCTGGTCTCTTCTGGTCTCTCTGGTCTCTCTGGTCTCTCTGGTCTCTCTGGTCTCTTCTGGTCTCTCTGGTCTCTTCTGGTCTCTCTGGTCTCTTCTGGTCTCTTCTGGTCTCTCTGGTCTCTGGTCTCTTCTGGTCTCTTCTGGTCTCTCTGGTCTCTCTCTGGTCTCTCTGGTCTCTCTGGTCTCTTCTGGTCTCTCTGGTCTCTCTGGTCTCTTCTGGTCTCTCTGGTCTCTCTGGTCTCTTCTGGTCTCTTCTGGTCTCTCTGGTCTCTTCTGGTCTCTTCTGGTCTCTTCTGGTCTCTCTGGTCTCTTCTGGTCTCTTCTGGTCTCTCTGGTCTCTTCTGGTCTCTCTGGTCTCTCTGGTCTCTCTGGTCTCTCTGGTCTCTTCTGGTCTCTTCTGGTCTCTCTGGTCTCTTCTGGTCTCTTCTGGTCTCTCTGGTCTCTTCGGTCTCTTCTGGTCTCTAGTCTCTCTGGTCTTCTGGTCTCTCTGGTCTCTTCTGGGTCTCTCTGGTCTCTGGTCCTGGTCTCTCTGGTCTCTTCTGGTCTCTTCTGGTCTCTTTGGTCTCTTCTGGTCTCTCTGGTCTCTTCTGGTCTCTTCTGGTCTCTCTGGTCTCTCTGGTCTCTTCTGGTCTCTCTCTGGTCTCTTCTGGTCTCTTCTGGTCTCTTCTGGTCTCTCTGGTCTCTTCTGGTCTCTCTGGTCTCTCTGGTCTCTTCTGGTCTCTCTGGTCTCTTCTGGTCTCTCTGGTCTCTTCTGGTCTCTTCGGTCTCTTCTGGTCTCTTCTGGTCTCTCTGGTCTCTCTGTTCTTTCTGGTCTCTTCTGGTCTCTTCTGGTCTCTCTGGTCTCTCTGGTCTCTCTGGTCTCTCTGTTCTTTCTGGTCTCTTCTGGTCTCTCTGGTCTCTTCGGTCTCTTCTGGTCTCTCTGGTCTCTTCTGGTCTCTCTGGTCTCTTCTGGTCTCTTCTGGTCTCTCTGGTCTCTTCTGGTCTCTTCTGGTCTCTTCTGGTCTCTTCTGGTCTCTCTGGTCTCTTCTGGTCTCTCTGGTCTCTTCTGGTCTCTTCTGGTCTCTTCTGGTCTCTCTGGTCTCTTCTGGTCTCTCTGGTCTCTCTGGTCTCTTCTGGTCTCTCTGGTCTCTGGTCTCTTCTGGGTCTCTTCTGGTCTCTGGTCTCTTCTGGTCTCTTCTGGTCTCTCTGGTCTCTTCTGGTCTCTTCTGGTCTCTTCTGGTCTCTCTGGTCTCTCTTCTGGTCTCTCTGGTCTCTTCTGGTCTCTTCTGGTCTCTTCTGGTCTCTCTGGTCTCTCCTGGTCTCTTCTGGTCTCTGGTCTCTGGTCTCTTCTGGTCTCTTCTGGTCTCTTCTGGTCTCTTCTGGTCCTCTTCCTGGTCTCTTCTGGTCTCTTGGTCTCTGGTCTCTTCTGGTCTCTCCTGGTCTCTCCTGGTCTCTCTGGTCTCTTCCTGGTCTCTGGTCTCTCTGGTCTGGTCTCTTGGTCTCTTCTGGTCTCCTGGTCTCTTCTGGTCTCTTCTGGTCTCTTCTGGTCTCTTCTGGTCTCTTCTGGTCTCTTCTGGTCTCTTCTGGTCTCTTCTGGTCTCTCTGGTCTCTTCTGGTCTCTCTGGTCTCTTCTGGTCTCTCTGGTCTCTTCTGGTCTCTCTGGTCTCTCTGGTCTCTCTGGTCTCTTCTGGTCTCTTCTGGTCTCTTCTGGTCTCTCTGGTCTCTCTGGTCTCTTCGGTCTCTTCTGGTCTCTTCTGGTCTCTCTCTGGTCTCTCTGGTCTCTTCTGGTCTCTCTGGTCTCTTCTGGTCTCTCTGGTCTCTTCTGGTCTCTCTGGTCTCTCTGGTCTCTTCTGGTCTCTGGTCTCTTCTGGTCTCTCTGGTCTCTTCTGGTCTCTTCTGGTCTCTCTGGTCTCTTCTGGTCTCTCTGGTCTCTTCTGGTCTCTTCTGGTCTCTTCTGGTCTCTCTGGTCTCTTCTGGTCTCTCTGGTCTCTTCTGGTCTCTTCTGGTCTCTTCTGGTCTCTTCTGGTCTCTTCTGGTCTCTCTGGTCTCTCTGGTCTCTGGTCTCTTCTGGTCTCTTCTGGTCTCTTCTGGTCTCTCTGGTCTCTGGTCTCTTCTGGTCTCTTCTGGTCTCTTCTGGTCTCTCTGGTCTCTCTGGTCTCTTCTGGTCTCTCTGGTCTCATCTGGTCTCTTCTGGTCTCTCTCTCTGGTCTCTCTGGTCTCTTCTGGTCTCTTCTGGTCTCTCTGGTCTCTTCTGGTCTCTTCTGGTCTCTTCTGGTCTCTTCTGGTCTCTCTCTGGTCTCTCTGGTCTCTTCTGGTCTCTGGTCTCTCTGGTCTCCTGGTCTCTTCTGGTCTCTTCTGGTCTCTCTGGTCTCTGGTCTCTTCTGGTCTCTTCTGGTCTCTTCTGGTCTCTTCTGGTCTCTTCTGGTCTCTCTGGTCTCTTCTGGTCTCTTCTGGTCTCTTCTGGTCTCTCTGGTCTCTCTGGTCTCTTCTGGTCTCTCTCTGGTCTCTCTGGTCTCTCTGGTCTCTTCTGGTCTCTGGTCTCTTCTGGTCTCTTCTGGTCTCTCTGGTCTCTCTGGTCTCTTCTGGTCTCTTCTGGTCTCTGGTCTCTTCTGGTCTCTCTGGTCTCTTCTGGTCTCTTCTGGTCTCTTCTGGTCTCTCTGGTCTCTTCTGGTCTCTCTGGTCTCTTCTGGTCTCTTCTGGTCTCTTTGGTCTCTTCTGGTCTCTTCTGGTCTCTCTGGTCTCTTCTGGTCTCTTCGGTCTCTTCTGGTCTCTTCTGGTCTCTCTGGTCTCTTCTGGTCTCTTCTGGTCTCTCTGGTCTCTCTGGTCTCTTCTGGTCTCTTCTGGTCTCTTCTGGTCTCTTCTGGTCTCTTCTGGTCTCATCTGGTCTCTGGTCTCTGGTCTCTTCTGGTCTCTTCTGGTCTCTCTGGTCTCTCTGGTCTCTTCTGGTCTCTCTGGTCTCTCTGGTCTCTTCTGGTCTCTCTGGTCTCTTCTGGTCTCTTCTGGTCTCTTCTGGTCTCTTCTGGTCTCTTCTGGTCTCTTTGGTCTCTGGTCTCTCCTGGTCTCTCTCCTGGTCTCTTCTGGTCTCTGGTCCTCTGGTCTCTTGGTCTCTGGTCCTCTGGTCTCTTCTGGTCCTCCTGGTCTCATCTGGTCTCTCTGGTCTCTTCTGGTCTCTCTGGTCTCATCTGGTCTCTCTGGTCTCTTCTGGTCTCTCTGGTCTCTCTGGTCTCTTCTGGTCTCTTCTGGTCTCTCTGGTCTCTCTGGTCTCTTCTGGTCTCTTCTGGTCTCTCTGGTCTCTTCTGGTCTCTCTGGTCTCTTCTGGTCTCTCTGGTCTCATCTGGTCTCTCTGGTCTCATCTGGTCTCTCTGGTCTCTTCTGGTCTCTGGTCTCTTCGGTCTCTCTGGTCTCTTCTGGTCTCTTCTGGTCTCTCTGGTCTCTTCTGGTCTCTGGTCTCTCTGGTCTCTTCTGGTCTCTTCTGGTCTCTTCTGGTCTCTCTGGTCTCTTCTGGTCTCTTCTGGTCTCTCTGGTCTCTCTGGTCTCTTCTGGTCTCTTCTGGTCTCTCTGGTCTCTTCTGGTCTCTTCTGGTCTCTCTCTCTGGTCTCTCTGGTCCTGGTCTCTTCCTGGTCCTCCTGGTCTCCGATCCTGGGTCTCTTCCTGGTCTCTCCTGGTCTCTTCTGGTCTCTCCTGGTCTCTTCTGGTCTCTCCTGGTCTCTGGTCTCCTCTGGTCTGTTCTGGTCTCTTCTGGTCCTCTGGTCTCTCTGGTCTCTGGTCTCTCTGGTCTCTGGTCTCTGGTCTCTCTGGTCTCTTCTGGTCTCTCTGGTCTCTTCTGGTCTCTTCTGGTCTCTCTGGTCTCTTCTGGTCTCTGGTCTCTTCTGGTCTCTCTGGTCTCTCTGGTCTCTTCTGGTCTCTTCTGGTCTCTCTGGTCTCTCTGGTCTCTTCTGGTCTCTCTGGTCTCTTCTGGTCTCTTCTGGTCTCTCTGGTCTCTCTGGTCTCTCTGGTCTCTTCTGGTCTCTCTGGTCTCTCTCTGGTCTCTTCTGGTCTCTCTGTCTCTGGTCTCTCTGGTCTCTCTGGGTCTTCTGGTCTCTCCTGGTCTCTCTGGTCTCTCCTGGTCTCTGGTCTCTCTGGTCTCCTGGTCTCTTCCTGGTCTCCTGGTCCTCTTCCTCCTCTCTGGTCCTGGTCTCTCCTGGTCCTCTGGTCCTCTTGGTCTCTGGTCTCTCTGGTCTCTGGTCTCTAGTCTCTGGTCTCTTCAGGTCTCTGCTGGTCTTCTCTAGGGTCTCTGGTCTCTTCAGGTCTCTGGTCTCTTCAGGTCTCTGCTGGTCCTGGTCTCTTCCTGGTCTCTCTGGTCTCTTCTGGTCTCTTCTGGTCTCTTCTGGTCTCTCTGGTCTCTCTGGTCTCTCTGGTCTCTTCTGGTCTCTTCTGGTCTCTCTGGTCTCTCTGGTCTCTTCTGGTCTCTCTGGTCTCTTCTGGTCTCTTCTGGTCTCTTCTGGTCTCTCTGGTCTCTTCTGGTCTCTCTGGTCTCTCTGGTCTCTTCTGGTCTCTTCTGGTCTCTTCTGGTCTCTCTGGTCTCTTCTGGTCTCTGGTCTCTTATGGGTCTCTGGTCTCTTCTGGTCTCTTTGGTCTCTTCTGGTCTCTTCTGGTCTCTTCTGGTCTCTTCTGGTCTCTCTGGTCTCTTCGGTCTCTTCTGGTCTCTTCTGGTCTTTCTGGTCTCTTCGGTCTCTTCTGGTCTCTTCTGGTCTCTCTGGTCTCTTCTGGTCTCTTGGTCCTCTGGTCTCTCCTGGTCTCTGGTCTCTGGTCTCTTCTGGTCTCTCTGGTCTCTTCTGGTCTCTCTGGTCTCTCTGGTCTCTCTGGTCTCTCTGGTCTCTTCTGGTCTCTTCTGGTCTCTTCTGGTCTCTCTGGTCTCTTCTGGTCTCTTCTGGTCTCTTCTGGTCTCTCTGGTCTCTTCTGGTCTCTTCTGGTCTCTCTCTGGTCTCTCTGGTCTCTCCTGGGTCTCTTCTGGTCCTCCTGGTCTCTGGTCTCTTCTGGTCCTCCTGGTCCTGGTCTCTTCTGGTCTCTCTGGTCTCTTCTGGTCTCTTCTGGTCTCAGCTGGTCTCTGGTCTCTCTTATCTCTGGTCTCTTCTGGTCTCTTCTGGTCTCTCAGAGATGGTCTCTTTCTGGTCTCCATCTGGTCTCACTGCTGAAGGTCTCTTCTACAGACTCTGAAGTCTCTTCTGGTCTCTCCACCCAGACCTGGTCTCTTCTGAGGTCCTCCACCCAGACCTGAAGCACCTCCACCCAGACCTGAACCACCTCCACCCAGACCTGAAGCCAGATCGAGATAGAACCACTTTCCGAACAAACCAGGAAGTGAGTGATTCTGCTCTGTGAGCCTCTCGGCCTCCACCCTCACAGCGCCACCCGGTGGCCGTTAGCATCATTGACGCCCGCTGTTTAAAATAAGCTTTACTTGGGTCTGTGTCACTTCAGACCCGGTTTATGGACTCAGAGGCCGTAGATATCGGGGACGTCACCCGTCGGTTGGTTTGTGTCTGTTTATTCATTCTTTATTATATTGATCGTCTAACGCAGGAGAGAGAATGCATATATATATATATACATATATATATATATACATATATATATGTACATATATATATGTATATAATATATAGATACATATATACACTACCGTTCAAAAGTTTGGGGTCACTTAGAAATGACTTTATTTTTCAAAGTAAAGCACTGTTTTTTCAATAAAGATAACCCTGGTGACCAATTATTTTCAACGGTTTCTACTTCGAACACGTCTACCTGTCTCTTGGACCCCATCCCGACGAGGCTGCTTAAAGACGTTTTGCCTTTAATTGGCGGCTCTCTATTAGATATTATCAATGTGTCTCTGCTAACAGGCCACGTACCACACTCCTTCAAGGTGGCTGTTATTAAACCTCTCCTGAAGAAGCCCACTCTGGATCCAGAGGTGTTGGCTAACTACAGACCGATCTCTAACCTCCCCTTCCTCTCCAAGATCCTTGAGAAAGTGGTCGCAAATCAGTTGTGCGACTTTCTACATCATAATAGTTTATTTGAGAAATTTCAATCAGGATTTAGAAAACACCACAGCACCGAGACGGCACTGGTGAAAATTACAAATGACCTCTTAATGGCAGCAGATAAAGGACTCCTCTCTGTCCTGGTCTTGTTAGACCTTAGTGCTGCATTCGACACCATTGACCATGACATCCTGTTACAGAGACTGGAGCAGTCGATTGGCATTTCAGGCACGGCACTAATTTGGTTTAAATCCTATTTATCAGATCGATCTCAGTTTGTATTTGTAGCCGATGACGCCTCGATAACCACCAACGTTAATCACGGAGTTCCACAAGGTTCTGTGCTTGGACCAATTTTATTTACCTTATACATGCTTCCTTTGGGCAATATTATCAGGAAACACTCCATAAACTTTCATTGTTATGCAGATGACACTCAACTATATTTATCGATAAAACCAGAGAGCAACCAACTCTGTAAAATTCAAGCATGTCTTAAAGACATAAAAACATGGATGACCTGCAACTTCTTGATGTTAAACTCAGACAAAACCGAAGTAATTTTAATCGGCCTGAGCACCTCAGAGATCAATTATCTGGTGATGTGGATTCTGTAGCGGCATTGCCCTGGCATCCAACACCACTGTAAAGAATCTTGGCGTTATCTTTGATCGGGACTTGTCCTTTAACTCCCACGTAAAGCAAATCTCAAGGACTGCATTCTTTCATCTCGTAATATTTCAAAATCAGGCACATCTTGTCTCAAAAGATGCAGAAAAATTGGTTCAGCGTTCGTTACTTGAGACTGGATTACTGCAACTCCTTATTAGCAGGCTGCTCTAATAAATCTCTTAGGTCCTCCAGTTGATCCAGAATGCTGCAGCTCGTGTTCTCACTAAAACTAAGAAAAGAGATCACATCACTCCTGCACTAGCTGCTCTGCACTGGCTCCCAGTAAAATCAAGAATCACTTTTAAAATTCTTCTCTTAACGTACAAAGCCTTGATTGGTGATGCTCCATCATATCTTAAGGAGCTTGTAGTACCATATTGCCCCACTAGAGCTACGCTCACTAAATGCGGGACTACTTGTAGTTCCTAGAGTCTTAAAAAGTAGAATGGGAGCCAGAGCCTTTGGTTATCAAGCTCCTCTTTTATGGAACCAGCTTCCAATTTCAGTCCGGAGGCAGACACAGTCACCTCGTTTAAGAGTAGACTTAAGACCTTCCTCTTTGACAGAGCTTATAGTTAGGGCTGAATCAGGTTTGCCCTGGTCCAGCCCCTTGATATGCTGCTATAGGCTTATAGCTGCCGGGGACGTTTTAGGATGCACTGAGTACCTATCTCCTCTTTTTCTCTCCTTAAGGATGAATTTTCATCTCTCAATCACACGTTACTAACTCTGCTTTCTCCCGGAAGTCCTTTTGACTTCGTCTCATGGGGTCATCGGACCCTATGAGGCAGCATAAATCTATCTGCCTGATGGATCGTCTGGGTCGTAAATTCCTGCTCATGACTACGCCACTGTCCTGTTGAGACTCCGCCCACTCCTCCTCCCCACCGCCATCTGCCTGATGGATCGTGGAGGTCTCCATCGTGGAATATGCCTACTATGAACTATTCATACACTCTGTCATATTCATTGAATGTATTTAACTCTAAATCTGTCCTTCTGTACACATTACATCTATTGCATCTGTCCATCCTAGGAGAGGGATCCTCCTCTGTTGCTCTCCTCCAGGTTTCTTCCCTTTTTTCCCCCTGAAGGGTTATTTGGGAGTTTTTCCTGGTCCGATGTGAGGTTTTGGGGCAGGGATGTCTATGTGTACAGATTGTAAAGCACTCCGAGACAAATTTGTAATTTGTGAAATTGGGCTATACAAATAAACTGAATTGAATTGAATTGAATTAATCATAAATACCCTCTCTACATTGTTAATGTGGTAAATGACTATTCTAGTTGAAACGTCTGGTTTCTAATGAAATATCTCCATAGGTGTATAGAGGCCCATTTCATCATCACTCCAGTGTTCTGATGGTACATTGTGTTATCGCCTGAGAAGACTAATATCTGATTAGAAAACCCGTGCAATTATGTTAGCACAGCTGAAAACAGTTATGCTGGTGATATAAGCTATACAACTAGCCTTCCTTTGAGCTTGAAGTTTGAAGAACAAAATTAATACTTCAAATATTAATCATTATTTCTAACCTTGTCAATGTCTTGACTATATGTTCTATGAAATGTTCAATTAATTTGATAAATAAAAGTGAGTTTTCATGGAAGACACGAAATTGTCTGGATGACCCCAAACTTTAGAACGGTAGTGTATATACATATATATACATGTATCTTTACATACATATAATGCGATCCACTTGTGTCTTCCAGTCAGCGTCCAGCCTCGGAGCAGGAAGCCCCTCAGGCTGCCAGTCAGCATCTTTCTTAGGAGCCGGAGATCAAAGCGACCGCAGCCCACACCTTATTCCTCTGAAGATGAAGATGATGATGATGATGAAGATATGAAAGACGTCTGAGCTCCTCCTCTGGAAACCCTCCTGACCCCTTTCCATCGACACCTTTTCATTCATACGCTTGTTGGAAAGTTTTAGGGGAAATAAACAGGAACAGGAAGTCGCTCAGATGAGTCCATCAAACCAGGTCAGAGCTGAGTCAGCGACTAAAGCAGGTCACATGACGTGAGACCAGAGAGAAGAGGTACACAGCCCCCAGACCCTCTCATTAGAGTTATTACTGTCTTATTATTGCTATTAATGTCTTATTCGTGTTATTATTGTCTTATTAGTGTTATTACTGTCTTATTAATGTTATTAATGTCTCATTATTCTTATTACTGTCTTATTAGAGTTATTAATGTCTTATTAATGTTATTAATGTCTTATTAATGTTATTAATGTCTCATTATTCTTATTACTGTCTTATTAGAGTTAGTAATGTCTTATTAATGTTATTAATGTCTTATTAATGTTATTAATGTCTCATTATTCTTATTACTGTCTTATTAGAGTTAGTAATGTCTTATTAATGTTATTAATGTCTTATTCACGTCCTGGTTTTCTTTAATCCAAAATCATGCTCAGAAAACCTGATTGGCTGAAAAAACAGTACCGTAGCGAACGCTCTGCACATGCTCAGTAGAGGACGCTCTGCACATGCTCAGTAGACGCTCTACACATGCTCAGTAGAGGATGCTCTGCACATGCTCAGTAGACGCTCTGCACATGCTAGGTAGAGGATGCTCTGCACATGTTCAGTAGACGCTCTGCACATGCTCAGTAGAGGATGCTCTGCACATGCTCAGTAGAGGACGCTCTGCACATGCTCAGTAGAGGACGCTCTGCACATGCTCAGTAGACGCTCTACACATGCTAGGTAGAGGATGCTCTGCACATGCTCAGTAGACGCTCTGCACATGCTAGGTAGAGGATGCTCTGCACATGTTCAGTAGACGCTCTGCACATGCTCAGTAGAGGACGCTCTGCACATGCTCAGTAGAGGATGCTCTGCACATGCTCAGTAGAGGATGCTCTGCACATGCTCAGTAGAGGACGCTCTGCACATGCTCAGTAGAGGATGCTCTGCACATGCTCAGTAGAGGATGCTCTGCACATGCTCAGTAGAGAACGCTCTGCACATGCTCAGTAGAGGACGCTCTGCACATGCTCAGTAGAGGACGCTCTGCACATGCTCAGTAGAGGATGCTCTGCACATGCTCAGTAGAGGACGCTCTGCACATGCTCAGTAGAGAACGCTCTGCACATGCTCAGTAGAGGACGCTCTGCACATGCTCAGTAGAGGATGCTCTGCACATGCTCAGTAGAGGACGCTCTGCACATGCTCAGTAGAGAACGCTCTGCACATGCTCAGTAGAGGATGCTCTACACATGCTCAGTAGAGAACGCTCTGCACATGCTCAGTAGAGGACACTCTGCACATGCTCAGTAGAGGATGCTCTACACATGCTCAGTAGAGAACGCTCTGCACATGCTCAGTAGAGAACGCTCTGCACATGCTCAGTAGAGGATGCTCTACACATGCTCAGTAGAGAACGCTCTGCACATGCTCAGTAGAGGACGCTCTGCACATGCTAAGTAGAGGACGCTCTGCACATGCTCAGTAGAGAACGCTCTGCACATGCTCAGTAGAGGATGCTCTGCACATGCTCAGTAGAGGACGCTCTGCACATGCTCAGTAGAGAACGCTCTGCACATGCTCAGTAGAGGATGCTCTGCACATGCTCAGTAGAGAACGCTCTGCACATGCTCAGTAGAGGATGCTCTGCACATGCTCAGTAGAGGACGCTCTGCACATGCTCAGTAGAGGATGCTCTACACATGCTCAGTAGAGAACGCTCTGCACATGCTCAGTAGAGGACGCTCTGCACATGCTCAGTAGAGAACGCTCTGCACATGCTCAGTAGAGGATGCTCTGCACATGCTCAGTAGAGGACGCTCTGCACATGCTCAGTAGAGAACGCTCTGCACATGCTCAGTAGAGGACGCTCTGCACATGCTCAGTAGAGGATGCTCTACACATGCTCAGTAGAGAACGCTCTGCACATGCTCAGTAGAGGACGCTCTGCACATGCTCAGTAGAGGATGCTCTACACATGCTCAGTAGAGAACGCTCTGCACATGCTCAGTAGAGGACGCTCTGCACATGCTCAGTAGAGGATGCTCTACACATGCTCAGTAGAGAACGCTCTGCACATGCTCAGTAGAGGACGCTCTGCACATGCTCAGTAGAGAACGCTCTGCACATGCTCAGTAGAGGATGCTCTACACATGCTCAGTAGAGAACGCTCTGCACATGCTCAGTAGAGGACGCTCTGCACATGCTCAGTAGAGGACGCTCTGCACATGCTCAGTAGAAGGCGTTGGGCTGACCTATGATGTCATCAAGACTTCACAACGGGGACAAAGTTCCCCAACAAAGTTCCCTCCCGACGACGTTGTGAAGCTTCTGAAACTTTGATCGTGTCCTGACCTAGAAGCAGAGCGGAGCGCCGTGGGCCTGAAAGTGGGTCGGCGCCGGCCGTGTGGTTGAGAGGAGGATCCACGGTGACATCATCACAGGATAAATGCTGCTCGCACCTGACTGCAGCAGAGCACACGGACCAGACCACCTCCAGCAGAGCCTGAGGACCCTTAACACCTGTAAGAAGAGGAACCAGCATGTGGTCCTCCACAGTCTCGGTGAGAGCTTCTCTTCACGTCTGAGCAGCGCTCACGTTCACGTTTTTATTTTTTACATTATTATTATTATTATTACTATTATTATTATTACTATTATTATTATTATTTATATTATTATTATTATTACTATTATTATTATTATTATTTATATTATTATTATTATATAATATTATTCATTTAAATATTTAAAACAATAATGTGTCTCCATGTCAAATGTTATATTTGATATATTTGACATATTTTAATCACATTGGTTGCCTGTGATTTTAACACATATATTAAAAGGTTTCACATATTTTAATAATGTTCATATTTATTGATCTTGTCATTTAAATAATAACATAAACACAACTGAACCAACTTTCCTGAGGAAGACGTCATGAAGTTCATTTCCTCTTCCTCAGGCTGCCTGCGTGGTGATGATGATGATGATGACGATGACGAAGGCCGTGGCCATGCCAAAAGGAGCCGGCCAATCAAGACACTCAGCGAGGACACACAGGAAGTCCTCCGACGGCGTGGTGGTAGAAACGGTCCCCCTGCAGCTGGACCCCAGCGCGTTGGTTCCCCCCAGACATGCCAGACCTCTGCAGAACATCTCCGTCTCCCCCTGGACCTACAAGTAGGACACGCCTCCATCCTCAGAGATATAGAGATGTTCATGTCGTCTGTCTCCATCCTCAGAGATATAGAGATGTTCATGTCGTCTGTCTCCATCCTCAGAGATATAGAGATGTTCATGTCGTCTGTCTCCATCCTCAGAGATATAGAGATGTTCATGTCGTCTGTCTCCATCCTCAGAGATATAGAGATGTTCATGTCGTCTGTCTCCATCCTCAGAGATATAGAGATGTTCATGTCGTCTGTCTCCATCCTCAGAGATATAGAGATGTTCATGTCGTCTGTCTCCATCCTCAGAGATATAGAGATGTTCATGTCGTCTGTCTCCATCCTCACAGATATAGAGATGTTCATGTCGTCTGTCTCCCTCCTCAGAGATATAGAGATGTTCATGTCGTCTGTCTCCATCCTCAGAGATGAAGAGATGTTCATGTCGTCTGTCTCCCTCCTCAGAGATATAGAGATGTTCATGTCGTCTGTCTCCATCCTCAGAGATATAGAGATGTTCATGTCGTCTGTCTCCATCCTCAGAGATATAGAGATGTTCATGTCGTCTGTCTCCATCCTCAGAGATAAAGAGATGTTCATGTCGTCTGTCTCCATCCTCAGAGATATAGAGATGTTCATGTCGTCTGTCTCCATCCTCAGAGATAAAGAGATGTTCATGTCGTCTGTCTCCATCCTCAGAGATATAGAGATGTTCATGTCGTCTGTCTCCATCCTCAGAGATAAAGAGATGTTCATGTCGTCTGTCTCCATCCTCAGAGATATAGAGATGTTCATGTCGTCTGTCTCCATCCTCAGAGATATAGAGATGTTCATGTCGTCTGTCTCCATCCTCAGAGATATAGAGATGTTCATGTCATCTGTCTCCATCCTCAGAGATATAGAGATGTTCATGTCGTCTGTCTCCATCCTCACAGATATAGAGATGTTCATGTCGTCTGTCTCCATCCTCAGAGATAAAGAGATGTTCATGTCATCTGTCTCCATCCTCAGAGATATAGAGATGTTCATGTCGTCTGTCTCCATCCTCACAGATATAGAGATGTTCATGTCGTCTGTCTCCATCCTCAGAGATATAGAGATGTTCATGTCGTCTGTCTCCATCCTCAGAGATAAAGAGATGTTCATGTCGTCTGTCTCCATCCTCAGAGATATAGAGATGTTCATGTCATCTGTCTCCCTCCTCAGAGATATAGAGATGTTCATGTCGTCTGTCTCCATCCACAGAGATATAGAGATGTTCATGTCGTCTGTCTCCATCCACACAGATATAGAGATGTTCATGTCGTCTGTCTCCCTCCTCACAGATATAGAGATGTTCATGTCGTCTGTCTCCATCCTCAGAGATAAAGAGATGTTCATGTCGTCTGTCTCCATCCTCAGAGATATAGAGATGTTCATGTCATCTGTCTCCCTCCTCAGAGATATAGAGATGTTCATGTCGTCTGTCTCCATCCACACAGATATAGAGATGTTCATGTCGTCTGTCTCCCTCCTCACAGATATAGAGATGTTCATGTCGTCTGTCTCCCTCCTCAGAGATATAGAGATGTTCATGTCGTCTGTCTCCATCCTCAGAGATATAGAGATGTTCATGTCGTCTGTCTCCATCCTCAGAGATATAGAGATGTTCATGTCGTCTGTCTCCATCCTCAGAGATATAGAGATGTTCATGTCGTCTGTCTCCGTCCTCAGAGATAAAGAGATGTTCATGTCGTCTGTCTCCATCCTCAGAGATATAGAGATGTTCATGTCGTCTGTCTCCATCCTCAGAGATATAGAGATGTTCATGTCGTCTGTCTCCATCCTCAGAGATATAGAGATGTTCATGTCGTCTGTCTCCATCCACAGAGATATAGAGATGTTCATGTCGTCTGTCTCCATCCACAGAGATAAAGAGATGTTCATGTCGTCTGTCTCCATCCTCAGAGATATAGAGATGTTCATGTCGTCTGTCTCCATCCTCAGAGATATAGAGATGTTCATGTCGTCTGTCTCCATCCTCAGAGATATAGAGATGTTCATGTCGTCTGTCTCCATCCTCAGAGATATAGAGATGTTCATGTCGTCTGTCTCCATCCTCAGAGATATAGAGATGTTCATGTCGTCTGTCTCCCTCAGAGATATAGAGATGTTCATGTCGTCTGTCTCCATCCTCAGAGATATAGAGATGTTCATGTCGTCTGTCTCCATCCTCAGAGATATAGAGATGTTCATGTCGTCTGTCTCCATCCTCAGAGATATAGAGATGTTCATGTCGTCTGTCTCCATCCTCAGAGATATAGAGATGTTCATGTCGTCTGTCTCCATCCTCAGAGATAAAGAGATGTTCATGTCGTCTGTCTCCATCCTCAGAGATATAGAGATGTTCATGTCGTCTGTCTCCATCCTCAGAGATATAGAGATGTTCATGTCGTCTGTCTCCATCCTCAGAGATAAAGAGATGTTCATGTCGTCTGTCTCCTCCTCAGAGATATAGAGATGTTCATGTCGTCTGTCTCCATCCTCAGAGATAAAGAGATGTTCATGTCGTCTGTCTCCTCCTCAGAGATATAGAGATGTTCATGTCGTCTGTCTCCATCCTCAGAGATATAGAGATGTTCATGTCGTCTGTCTCCATCCTCAGAGATAAAGAGATGTTCATGTCGTCTGTCTCCATCCTCAGAGATATAGAGATGTTCATGTCGTCTGTCTCCATCCTCAGAGATAAAGAGATGTTCATGTCATCTGTCTCCCTCCTCAGAGATATAGAGATGTTCATGTCGTCTGTCTCCCTCAGAGATATAGAGATGTTCATGTCGTCTGTCTCCATCCTCAGAGATAAAGAGATGTTCATGTCATCTGTCTCCATCCTCAGAGATATAGAGATGTTCATGTCGTCTGTCTCCATCCTCAGAGATATAGAGATGTTCATGTCGTCTGTCTCCATCCTCAGAGATATAGAGATGTTCATGTCGTCTGTCTCCATCCTCAGAGATAAAGAGATGTTCATGTCGTCTGTCTCCATCCTCAGAGATATAGAGATGTTCATGTCATCTGTCTCCATCCTCAGAGATATAGAGATGTTCATGTCGTCTGTCTCCATCCTCACAGATATAGAGATGTTCATGTCGTCTGTCTCCATCCTCAGAGATATAGAGATGTTCATGTCGTCTGTCTCCATCCACACAGATATAGAGATGTTCATGTCGTCTGTCTCCATCCTCAGAGATAAAGAGATGTTCATGTCGTCTGTCTCCATCCTCAGAGATATAGAGATGTTCATGTCGTCTGTCTCCATCCACACAGATATAGAGATGTTCATGTCGTCTGTCTCCCTCCTCAGAGATAAAGAGATGTTCATGTCGTCTGTCTCCATCCTCAGAGATATAGAGATGTTCATGTCGTCTGTCTCCATCCTCAGAGATAAAGAGATGTTCATGTCATCTGTCTCCATCCTCAGAGATATAGAGATGTTCATGTCGTCTGTCTCCATCCTCAGAGATATAGAGATGTTCATGTCGTCTGTCTCCATCCTCAGAGATATAGAGATGTTCATGTCGTCTGTCTCCATCCTCAGAGATATAGAGATGTTCATGTCGTCTGTCTCCATCCTCAGAGATATAGAGATGTTCATGTCGTCTGTCTCCATCCTCAGAGATATAGAGATGTTCATGTCGTCTGTCTCCATCCTCAGAGATAAAGAGATGTTCATGTCGTCTGTCTCCCTCCTCAGAGATAAAGAGATGTTCATGTCGTCTGTCTCCCTCCTCAGAGATATAGAGATGTTCATGTCGTCTGTCTCCCTCCTCAGAGATATAGAGATGTTCATGTCGTCTGTCTCCATCCTCACAGATATAGAGATGTTCATGTCGTCTGTCTCCCTCCTCAGAGATATAGAGATGTTCATGTCGTCTGTCTCCATCCTCACAGATATAGAGATGTTCATGTCGTCTGTCTCCATCCTCAGAGATATAGAGATGTTCATGTCGTCTGTCTCCCTCCTCAGAGATATAGAGATGTTCATGTCGTCTGTCTCCATCCTCAGAGATAAAGAGATGTTCATGTCGTCTGTCTCCATCCTCAAAGATATAGAGATGTTCATGTCGTCTGTCTCCATCCTCAGAGATAAAGAGATGTTCATGTCGTCTGTCTCCATCCTCAGAGATATAGAGATGTTCATGTCGTCTGTCTCCATCCTCAGAGATATAGAGATGTTCATGTCGTCTGTCTCCATCCTCAGAGATATAGAGATGTTCATGTCGTCTGTCTCCATCCTCAGAGATATAGAGATGTTCATGTTGTCTGTCTCCCTCAGAGATATAGAGATGTTCATGTCGTCTGTCTCCCTCAGAGATATAGAGATGTTCATGTCGTCTGTCTCCCTCCTCAGAGATATAGAGATGTTCATGTCGTCTGTCTCCCTCCTCAGAGATATAGAGATGTTCATGTCGTCTGTCTCCATCCTCAGAGATAAAGAGATGTTCATGTCGTCTGTCTCCATCCTCAGAGATAAAGAGATGTTCATGTCGTCTGTCTCCATCCTCAGAGATATAGAGATGTTCATGTCGTCTGTCTCCATCCTCAGAGATAAAGAGATGTTCATGTCGTCTGTCTCCATCCTCAGAGATATAGAGATGTTCATGTCGTCTGTCTCCATCCACACAGATATAGAGATGTTCATGTCGTCTGTCTCCCTCAGAGATATAGAGATGTTCATGTCGTCTGTCTCCCTCAGAGATATAGAGATGTTCATGTCGTCTGTCTCCCTCCTCAGAGATATAGAGATGTTCATGTCGTCTGTCTCCATCCTCAGAGATATAGAGATGTTCATGTCGTCTGTCTCCCTCAGAGATATAGAGATGTTCATGTCATCTGTCTCCCTCCTCAGAGATATAGAGATGTTCATGTCGTCTGTCTCCATCCTCAGAGATAAAGAGATGTTCATGTCGTCTGTCTCCATCCTCAGAGATATAGAGATGTTCATGTCGTCTGTCTCCATCCTCAGAGATAAAGAGATGTTCATGTCGTCTGTCTCCCTCCTCAGAGATATAGAGATGTTCATGTCGTCTGTCTCCATCCTCAGAGATATAGAGATGTTCATGTCGTCTGTCTCCATCCTCACAGATATAGAGATGTTCATGTCGTCTGTCTCCCTCCTCAGAGATATAGAGATGTTCATGTCGTCTGTCTCCATCCTCAGAGATAAAGAGATGTTCATGTCGTCTGTCTCCCTCCTCAGAGATATAGAGATGTTCATGTCGTCTGTCTCCATCCTCAGAGATAAAGAGATGTTCATGTCGTCTGTCTCCATCCTCAGAGATATAGAGATGTTCATGTCGTCTGTCTCCATCCTCAGAGATAAAGAGATGTTCATGTCGTCTGTCTCCCTCCTCAGAGATATAGAGATGTTCATGTCGTCTGTCTCCCTCCTCAGAGATATAGAGATGTTCATGTCGTCTGTCTCCATCCTCAGAGATAAAGAGATGTTCATGTCGTCTGTCTCCATCCTCAGAGATAAAGAGATGTTCATGTCTGTCTCCATCCTCAGAGATAAAGAGATGTTCATGTCGTCTGTCTCCCTCCTCAGAGATATAGAGATGTTCATGTCGTCTGTCTCCATCCTCAGAGATATAGAGATGTTCATGTCGTCTGTCTCCATCCTCAGAGATAAAGAGATGTTCATGTCATCTGTCTCCATCCTCAGAGATATAGAGATGTTCATGTCGTCTGTCTCCATCCTCACAGATATAGAGATGTTCATGTCGTCTGTCTCCATCCTCAGAGATATAGAGATGTTCATGTCGTCTGTCTCCATCCACACAGATATAGAGATGTTCATGTCGTCTGTCTCCATCCTCAGAGATAAAGAGATGTTCATGTCGTCTGTCTCCATCCTCAGAGATATAGAGATGTTCATGTCGTCTGTCTCCATCCACACAGATATAGAGATGTTCATGTCGTCTGTCTCCCTCCTCAGAGATAAAGAGATGTTCATGTCGTCTGTCTCCATCCTCAGAGATATAGAGATGTTCATGTCGTCTGTCTCCATCCACACAGATATAGAGATGTTCATGTCGTCTGTCTCCCTCAGAGATATAGAGATGTTCATGTCGTCTGTCTCCCTCAGAGATATAGAGATGTTCATGTCGTCTGTCTCCATCCTCAGAGATAAAGAGATGTTCATGTCATCTGTCTCCATCCTCAGAGATATAGAGATGTTCATGTCATCTGTCTCCATCCTCAGAGATATAGAGATGTTCATGTCGTCTGTCTCCATCCTCAGAGATATAGAGATGTTCATGTCGTCTGTCTCCATCCTCAGAGATATAGAGATGTTCATGTCGTCTGTCTCCATCCTCAGAGATATAGAGATGTTCATGTCGTCTGTCTCCATCCTCAGAGATATAGAGATGTTCATGTCGTCTGTCTCCATCCTCAGAGATATAGAGATGTTCATGTCGTCTGTCTCCATCCTCAGAGATATAGAGATGTTCATGTCGTCTGTCTCCATCCTCAGAGATATAGAGATGTTCATGTCGTCTGTCTCCATCCTCAGAGATATAGAGATGTTCATGTCGTCTGTCTCCATCCTCAGAGATATAGAGATGTTCATGTCGTCTGTCTCCATCCTCACAGATATAGAGATGTTCATGTCGTCTGTCTCCATCCTCAGAGATATAGAGATGTTCATGTCGTCTGTCTCCATCCTCAGAGATATAGAGATGTTCATGTCGTCTGTCTCCATCCTCAGAGATATAGAGATGTTCATGTCGTCTGTCTCCATCCTCAGAGATATAGAGATGTTCATGTCGTCTGTCTCCATCCTCAGAGATATAGAGATGTTCATGTCGTCTGTCTCCATCCTCAGAGATATAGAGATGTTCATGTCGTCTGTCTCCTCCTCAGAGATATAGAGATGTTCATGTCGTCTGTCTCCATCCTCAGAGATATAGAGATGTTCATGTCGTCTGTCTCCATCCTCACAGATATAGAGATGTTCATGTCGTCTGTCTCCATCCTCAGAGATATAGAGATGTTCATGTCGTCTGTCTCCCTCAGAGATATAGAGATGTTCATGTCGTCTGTCTCCATCCTCAGAGATATAGAGATGTTCATGTCGTCTGTCTCCATCCTCAGAGATATAGAGATGTTCATGTCGTCTGTCTCCATCCTCAGAGATAAAGAGATGTTCATGTCGTCTGTCTCCATCCTCAGAGATATAGAGATGTTCATGTCGTCTGTCTCCATCCTCAGAGATATAGAGATGTTCATGTCGTCTGTCTCCATCCTCAGAGATATAGAGATGTTCATGTCGTCTGTCTCCATCCTCAGAGATATAGAGATGTTCATGTCGTCTGTCTCCCTCAGAGATATAGAGATGTTCATGTCGTCTGTCTCCCTCAGAGATATAGAGATGTTCATGTCGTCTGTCTCCCTCCTCAGAGATATAGAGATGTTCATGTCGTCTGTCTCCATCCTCAGAGATATAGAGATGTTCATGTCATCTGTCTCCCTCAGAGATATAGAGATGTTCATGTCATCTGTCTCCCTCCTCAGAGATATAGAGATGTTCATGTCGTCTGTCTCCATCCTCAGAGATAAAGAGATGTTCATGTCGTCTGTCTCCATCCTCAGAGATAAAGAGATGTTCATGTCGTCTGTCTCCATCCTCAGAGATATAGAGATGTTCATGTCGTCTGTCTCCATCCTCAGAGATAAAGAGATGTTCATGTCGTCTGTCTCCATCCTCAGAGATATAGAGATGTTCATGTCGTCTGTCTCCATCCTCAGAGATATAGAGATGTTCATGTCGTCTGTCTCCATCCTCAGAGATAAAGAGATGTTCATGTCGTCTGTCTCCCTCCTCAGAGATATAGAGATGTTCATGTCGTCTGTCTCCATCCTCAGAGATAAAGAGATGTTCATGTCGTCTGTCTCCATCCTCAGAGATATAGAGATGTTCATGTCGTCTGTCTCCATCCTCAGAGATATAGAGATGTTCATGTCGTCTGTCTCCATCCACACAGATATAGAGATGTTCATGTCGTCTGTCTCCCTCCTCAGAGATATAGAGATGTTCATGTCGTCTGTCTCCATCCTCAGAGATAAAGAGATGTTCATGTCGTCTGTCTCCCCCTCAGAGATATAGAGATGTTCATGTCGTCTGTCTCCATCCTCAGAGATATAGAGATGTTCATGTCGTCTGTCTCCCTCCTCAGAGATATAGAGATGTTCATGTCGTCTGTCTCCATCCTCAGAGATATAGAGATGTTCATGTCGTCTGTCTCCCTCCTCAGAGATATAGAGATGTTCATGTCGTCTGTCTCCATCCTCAGAGATATAGAGATGTTCATGTCGTCTGTCTCCATCCTCAGAGATAAAGAGATGTTCATGTCGTCTGTCTCCCTCCTCAGAGATAAAGAGATGTTCATGTCGTCTGTCTCCCTCCTCAGAGATATAGAGATGTTCATGTCATCTGTCTCCATCCTCAGAGATAAAGAGATGTTCATGTCGTCTGTCTCCATCCTCAGAGATATAGAGATGTTCATGTCGTCTGTCTCCCTCCTCAGAGATATAGAGATGTTCATGTCGTCTGTCTCCATCCTCAGAGATATAGAGATATTCATGTCGTCTGTCTCCATCAGAGATATAGAGATGTTCATGTCGTCTGTCTCCCTCAGAGATATAGAGATATTCATGTTGTCTGTCTCCATCCTCAGAGATATAGAGATGTTCATGTCGTCTGTCTCCATCCTCAGAGATATAGAGATGTTCATGTCGTCTGTCTCCATTCTCAGAGATATAGAGATATTCATGTCGTCTGTCTCCATCAGAGATATAGAGATGTTCATGTCGTCTGTCTCCATCCTCAGAGATATAGAGATGTTCATGTCGTCTGTCTCCATCCTCAGAGATATAGAGATGTTCATGTCGTCTGTCTCCATCCTCAGAGATATAGAGATGTTCATGTCGTCTGTCTCCATCCTCAGAGATATAGAGATGTTCATGTCGTCTGTCTCCATCCTCAGAGATATAGAGATGTTCATGTCGTCTGTCTCCATCCTCAGAGATATAGAGATGTTCATGTCGTCTGTCTCCATCCTCAGAGATATAGAGATGTTCATGTCGTCTGTCTCCATCCTCAGAGATATAGAGATGTTCATGTCGTCTGTCTCCATCCTCAGAGATAAAGAGATGTTCATGTCGTCTGTCTCCCTCCTCAGAGATATAGAGATGTTCATGTCGTCTGTCTCCATCCTCAGAGATAAAGAGATGTTCATGTCGTCTGTCTCCATCCTCAGAGATATAGAGATGTTCATGTCGTCTGTCTCCATCCTCAGAGATAAAGAGATGTTCATGTCGTCTGTCTCCATCCTCAGAGATAAAGAGATGTTCATGTCGTCTGTCTCCATCCTCAGAGATAAAGAGATGTTCATGTCGTCTGTCTCCATCCTCAGAGATATAGAGATGTTCATGTCGTCTGTCTCCATCCTCAGAGATATAGAGATGTTCATGTCGTCTGTCTCCATCCTCAGAGATATAGAGATGTTCATGTCGTCTGTCTCCATCCTCAGAGATATAGAGATGTTCATGTCGTCTGTCTCCATCCTCAGAGATATAGAGATGTTCATGTCGTCTGTCTCCCTCCTCAGAGATATAGAGATGTTCATGTCGTCTGTCTCCATCCTCAGAGATATAGAGATGTTCATGTCGTCTGTCTCCATCCTCAGAGATATAGAGATGTTCATGTCGTCTGTCTCCATCCTCAGAGATATAGAGATGTTCATGTCGTCTGTCTCCATCCTCAGAGATAAAGAGATGTTCATGTCGTCTGTCTCCCTCCTCAGAGATATAGAGATGTTCATGTCGTCTGTCTCCATCCTCAGAGATATAGAGATGTTCATGTCGTCTGTCTCCATCCTCAGAGATATAGAGATGTTCATGTCGTCTGTCTCCCTCCTCAGAGATATAGAGATGTTCATGTCGTCTGTCTCTCTCCTCACAGATATAGAGATGTTCATGTCGTCTGTCTCCATCCTCAGAGATATAGAGATGTTCATGTCATCTGTCTCCATCCTCAGAGATAAAGAGATGTTCATGTCGTCTGTCTCCCTCCTCAGAGATAAAGAGATGTTCATGTCGTCTGTCTCCCTCTTCAGAGATATAGAGATGTTCATGTCATCTGTCTCCATCCTCAGAGATAAAGAGATGTTCATGTCGTCTGTCTCCATCCTCAGAGATATAGAGATGTTCATGTCGTCTGTCTCCCTCCTCAGAGATATAGAGATGTTCATGTCGTCTGTCTCCATCCTCAGAGATATAGAGATATTCATGTCGTCTGTCTCCATCAGAGATATAGAGATGTTCATGTCGTCTGTCTCCATCCTCAGAGATATAGAGATGTTCATGTCGTCTGTCTCCCTCAGAGATATAGAGATGTTCATGTCGTCTGTCTCCATCCTCAGAGATATAGAGATGTTCATGTCGTCTGTCTCCCTCAGAGATATAGAGATGTTCATGTCGTCTGTCTCCATCCTCACAGATATAGAGATGTTCATGTCATCTGTCTCCATCCTCAGAGATATAGAGATGTTCATGTCGTCTGTCTCCATCCTCAGAGATATAGAGATGTTCATGTCGTCTGTCTCCATCCTCAGAGATAAAGAGATGTTCATGTCGTCTGTCTCCATCCTCAGAGATATAGAGATGTTCATGTCATCTGTCTCCCTCCTCAGAGATATAGAGATGTTCATGTCGTCTGTCTCCATCCTCACAGATATAGAGATGTTCATGTCGTCTGTCTCCATCCTCAGAGATAAAGAGATGTTCATGTCGTCTGTCTCCATCCTCAGAGATAAAGAGATGTTCATGTCGTCTGTCTCCATCCTCAGAGATAAAGAGATGTTCATGTCGTCTGTCTCCATCCTCAGAGATATAGAGATGTTCATGTCGTCTGTCTCCATCCTCAGAGATAAAGAGATGTTCATGTCATCTGTCTCCATCCTCAGAGATATAGAGATGTTCATGTCGTCTCCATCCTCAGAGATATAGAGATGTTCATGTCGTCTGTCTCCCTCCTCAGAGATAAAGAGATGTTCATGTCGTCTGTCTCCATCCTCAGAGATAAAGAGATGTTCATGTCGTCTGTCTCCATCCTCAGAGATATAGAGATGTTCATGTCGTCTGTCTCCATCCTCACAGATATAGAGATGTTCATGTCATCTGTCTCCATCCTCAGAGATAAAGAGATGTTCATGTCGTCTGTCTCCATCCTCACAGATATAGAGATGTTCATGTCGTCTGTCTCCATCCTCAGAGATAAAGAGATGTTCATGTCGTCTGTCTCCATCCTCAGAGATATAGAGATGTTCATGTCGTCTGTCTCCATCCTCAGAGATATAGAGATGTTCATGTCGTCTGTCTCCCTCCTCAGAGATATAGAGATGTTCATGTCGTCTGTCTCCATCCTCAGAGATATAGAGATGTTCATGTCGTCTGTCTCCATCCACACAGATATAGAGATGTTCATGTCGTCTGTCTCCCTCCTCAGAGATATAGAGATGTTCATGTCGTCTGTCTCCATCCTCACAGATATAGAGATGTTCATGTCGTCTGTCTCCATCCTCAGAGATATAGAGATGTTCATGTCGTCTGTCTCCATCCTCAGAGATATAGAGATGTTCATGTCATCTGTCTCCATCCTCAGAGATATAGAGATGTTCATGTCGTCTGTCTCCCTCCTCAGAGATAAAGAGATGTTCATGTCGTCTGTCTCCATCCTCAGAGATAAAGAGATGTTCATGTCGTCTGTCTCCCTCCTCAGAAGAGATGTTTCATGTCGTCTGTCTCCCTCCTCAGAGATAAAGAGATGTTCATGTCGTCTGTCTCCATCCTCAGAGATATAGAGATGTTCATGTCGTCTGTCTCCATCCTCAGAGATAAAGAGATGTTCATGTCGTCTGTCTCCATCCTCAGAGATATAGAGATGTTCATGTCGTCTGTCTCCATCCTCAGAGATAAAGAGATGTTCATGCCGTTTGTCCCTCGTCTGTCTCCGTCCTCAGCGTCTCCCATGACTCCGCCCTGTTCCCTCCAGTTTTATCGGAGGCCCGCTGTTTGCTGCGCGGCTGTCTGGACTCCGAGGGCCTGGAGGACCTGAGCCTGGAGTCCAGACCCATCATGCACCAGGTGCTGCTGCTGCGCCGGGTCAAGTCAGCGGGGGCGGGATCAGGGGCGGGGCACCGCTACCACTACCGGCTGGAGTCCCGCCTCCTCGCTGTGGGCTGCACCTGCATCCGACCCGTGGTCCGACGTCAAGACTGAAGACCAGCAGAGACCAGGACCAGCTGCTCGGTGAGCAGAAGACCTGAAATACAGGAATAGCCTTCCATCTCGTTACTAATTCATACGTTAAATGAAGAGATGTAAGCGCCATGGCTGTTACATTATAATCATCATTTATTCACATTCATTCATATTCATTTATTCACATTCATTTATTCACATTCAATAAACACTTTTATTAATCGCCAAGGGGAAATTAGTTTTCTGCATCTAACCCATCCTTAGTTATTAAGGAGCAGTGGGCTGCAGTGATGCGCCCGGGAAGCAACTGGGGGTTCAGTGCCTTGCTCAAGGACACTTTGACTTGCTACTAATGGGGAGAGCGGGGATCGAACCCACAACCTTGCGGTTGCAGGACGGCCCTCTGAGCTACAGCCGCCAATATTCATTTATTCACATTCATTTATTCATATTCATTTATTCACATTCATTTATTCACATTCATTTATTCACATTCATTTATTCACATTCATTTATTTATATTCATTTATTCACATTCATTTATTCACATTCATTTATTCACATTCATTTATTCACATTCATATATTCCTTCATTTCACACAGCACAGACTATCCTCAGGTCAATCTGATCTGCTGCTCAGTGAATCTTCATCGTTAGTAAATACATTTCTTCTTCTTTTTGTCTCCAAACAGAAAACTGGACTGACTCCAACTTATTATGGGATGTGTGATCAAATCTATTTGTGATGTCAGTTGATTTAAAGTAACTATTTAAGATTTCAGGAGGTATTTATTGATTATGTATTTATTCTGGTTGAATGCGTTGAATAAAAAAAGTTTTAATAAAGAAGTAAAGTTGTTTTATTTTTTAATTTAAAATAGAATGTGATTTCTGTACATCATCATCATCATCTTCATCGTTATTATCATCTTCTTCATCATCTTCTTCTTCTTCATCATCATCATCAGCTTCATCTTTATCATCATCATCTTCATCACACACACACACACAGGTCTAGTAGAGACTCGGGTAGAAGTAGAGACTCTAGTAGAAGTAGAGACTCTAGTAGAGACTCTAGTAGAGACTCGGGTCGACTAGAAGCAGTTCTGGACCAACTTTTCCTCCAGGTTCAGGTTCTGTTTGGTTGGGTCCAACTTTTTACAACTTACAAGACTTTGATTCCTTCATCCGTGCACAATCACACACACACACACACACACACACACAATTACACACACACACAATCACACACACACACACACACAGTGCGTTTACATGATGGTATAATTCGAATCTTGCTTTAGTCGGACTCTGCTATCTTTTGGGGGATCTGCTGTTATCCCAACATGGCAGTGAGTGAATCATTGGCCTTTGAAAGCAAGTCACATCCGATACGATGGGCGGCGCTGTTTTCATTACAACTCGTGGTGATGCAGCCACTTCCGCTTGACCTCTTCACCACCACCAACAACAACATTTGGAGAAAGATGGCGAACAGAGAGCGAGGCGAAGCTCCATCCCTCTGCTCTTCCTCCATGGTGTTCATAGGAGTACAGCGAATGCAAATGGCGCTGTTGGCTGAGTTGATAACGGAGAGAAGACGCCGTCGCCGAAGGTACACGGAGAATTTAATTTATCGTCTCTTTCGACTTCCGGGTCACGACATGGGAGGGAGGGAGGGAGGGCGGAGGGAAGGAGGGAGGGAGGGAAGGAGGGAGGAGGGAGTTACATGCCGCGAGAGTCGAATTATCAACTGGATCGGACCGAGCTATCCAGGGTGTTCATCGGACCGAAGTCGGACCGCACAGTCCGACTAAGGTGTTTACATGAAACGGATCATTAGATTTCAGTCCGACTAAGCCAATAATTCGATTGCATGTAAACGCACTGACTGACACACACACACAATCACACACACACACACAATCACACACACAATCACACACACACACACACAATCACACACACAATCACACACACACACACAATCACACACACAATCACACACACAATCACACACACAATCACACACACATGAAGACATTGGCACTGTTGGCATGGCGATGATGATTACGTGGCGTCCTTCAGAAGTTTTGAGAGTTCATCTCATTAGAAAGAGTTCTGGTTCAAAGAGTCCTGGTTCAAAGAGTTCTGGTTCAAAGAGTTCTGGTTCAAAGAGTTCTGGTTTACAGAGTTCTGGTTCAAAGAGTTCTGGTTTACAGAGTTCTGGTTCAAAGAGTTCTGGTTCAAAGAGTTCTGGTTTACAGAGTTCTGGTTCAAAGAGTTCTGGTTTACAGAGTTCTGGTTCAAAGAGTTCTGGTTCAAAGAGTTCTGGTTTACAGAGTTCTGGTTTACAGAGTCCTGGTTTACAGAATCCTGGTTTACAGAGTCCTGGTTCAAAGAGCAGCCAGGCTCCTCCTCCTCTTGTTCTTCTTCTCTCGCTCTTTTCAGGGTCACTTCCTGTCCGCCTCCGGGTCGGAGCGGCGCCGGGTCGCCCTCAGCTCGATGGCCTCCAAACGGCTTCCAGAGAAAGTTCAGCTTGTGTTGTGATCAGGCCGTCAGGACACCTGGAGGCAGAAGGGGGCGGAGTCACACACCCAGAGGACAAACAGCTGAAGAGGAGGTGAAGGAGCAGGAGGAGAACCGCCGACATCTCTTCATACGACAGAGTTTCATGTTGTTTCACCAGCCCTCTGTATAATCGTCATGGCAACTCTATTTTCATATCTGGTCTAAGATCGGCTCCTCCTCCTCCTCTCCTCCTCTCCTCCCCCTCTCCTCCTCTCCTCCTTCTCCTCCTCCTCCTCTCCTCCTCCTCCTCTCCTCCTTCTCCTCCTCCTCCTCTCCTCCTCTCCTCCTCCTCTCCTCCTTCTCCTCCTCCTCCTCCTCCTCCTCCTCCTCCTCTCCTCCTCCTCCTCCTCCTCCCTCCTTCTCCTTCTCCTCCTCCTCCTTCTCCTCCTTCTCCTTCTCCTCCTCCTCCTTCTCCTTCTCCTCTCCCTCCTCCTCCTCCTCCTCCTCCTCTCCTCCTCTCCTCCTCCTCCTCCTCCTCCTCCTCCTCCTCCTCCTCCTCCTCCTCCTCCTCCTCCCTCCCTCCTCCCTCCTTCCTCCTCCTCCTCCTCCTCCTCCTCCTCCTCCTCCTCCTCCTCCTCCTCCTCCTCCTCCTCCTCCTCCTCCTCCTCTCCTCCTCCTCCTCCTCCTCCTCTCCTCCTCTCCTCCTCCTCCTCCTCCTCCTCCTCCTCCTCCTCCTCCTCCTCCTCCTCCTCCTCCTCCTCCTCCTCCTCTCCTCTCCTCCTCCTCCTCCTCCTCCTCCTCCTCCTCCTCCTCTCCTCCTCCTCCTCCTCCTCCTCCTCCCTCCTCCTCCTCCTCCTCCTCTCCTCCTCCTCCTCCTCCTCTCCTCCTCCTCCTCCTCCTCCTCCTCCTCCTCCTCCTCCTCCTCCTCCTCCTCCTCCTCCTCCTCCTCTCCTCCTCCTCTCCCTCTCCTCTCCTCCTCCTCTCCTCCTCCTCCTCCTCCTCCTCTCCTCCTCCTCACCTCCACGCTGTGCTTGTCCTGAAAGACACAAACAC
This sequence comes from Pseudoliparis swirei, assembly GCF_029220125.1. Taxonomy (NCBI): domain Eukaryota; kingdom Metazoa; phylum Chordata; class Actinopteri; order Perciformes; family Liparidae; genus Pseudoliparis; species Pseudoliparis swirei. The sequence goes on along the minus strand of NC_079391.1, from coordinate 34,666,751 downwards.
AGACTCATTTTAGGAATCAACTCCCAGGAAATAGCATCCAGACGGAGTCGTTAAGCCGAGGGGAGGAGCCCGGCGTGGAGGAGCCCGGCGTGGAGGAGCCCGGCGTGGAGGAGCCCGGCGTGGAGGAGCCCGGCGTGGAGGAGCCCGGCGTGGAGGTGCTCACCTCCAGTCGCTCCTGTGAGGCGTTCAGGTGCATCTGCCGCTGCTCCTTGTCGGCGTCGGCGCGGTGCTCCTGGCGCTCTTTGGTCAGAGCTTTCTGAGCGACTTCTCGCTCGTGCTCCCTTCTCTCGGCCAGGTGCTTCAGCAGCTCCGCCTCCTGACACTAGGGGGCGACAGAGGGGGATTTACAGCGAGCTACTTCCTGTTTGAGTTCTGCTTTCACTACAGAATCATGTTCTACCACTTTCACACGCAGGCCTCACAACGAAGCCTGCTGACTGCTCTGTGGCCATATCCTGTGCTCACATCATTTCTGATTGGACCACGCTGGACGTGTCCCCAAACGTCAGAAGACCCTCAAACCAGGAGCCCGACTCCAAGGGAGGGTTGTGACTTTAATGTTGTTCCTCCATAAATGTGGAGAAACACTGGAAACAGCATGTGGGGTTCCTCAGGGAACGAGTGTGGAGCCCCTGCGTTTACACGAGTCGTCACTTTGTCCGTCCAGTTCCGTTCCTGACCAACGTCTGCAAGATGAAGGACCCGCTCGGCCTTTGTGCCGATGAGCAAACACGATCACAGGATTGGTTTGTGGTCACGCACCTTCCTCCTCTCCTGGGCGGCGTCCAGTTTCTTCTGGATCTCCTCCAGAGACGGCTTCAGGCGGGGCGGCGTGGTCGCCCGGAGCTCGGGGCCGCCGTCGAAGGTGGGCGGCATCAGGATGACCTCGAAGGCCTGGCCGCTCGCCCGCTTGCTCAGCTCGATCACCTCCATGTCCCGGATGCTGCAGAGCTTCAGGTCCACCACGCCGGCTGAGGGAACCACGAGACCACGAGCATGAAGGTCAGAGGGAACTAAGTGATGAACATCAGAGGGAACTAAGTGATGAAGGTCAGAGGGAACTAAGTGATGAACATCAGAGGGAACTAAGTGATGAAGGTCAGAGGGAACTAAGTGATGAACATCAGAGGGAACTAAGTGATGAAGGTCAGAGGGAACTAAGTGATGAACATCAGAGGGAACTAAGTGATGAAGGTCAGAGGGAACTAAGTGATGAACATCAGAGGTAACTAAGTGATGAAGGTCAGAGGGAACTAAGTGATGAACGTCAGAGGGAACTAAGTGATGAAGGTCAGAGGGAACTAAGTGATGAAGGTCAGAGGGAACTAAGTGATGAACGTCAGAGGGAACTAAGTGATGAACATCAGAGGGAACTAAGTGATGAACATCAGAGGGAACTAAGTGATGAAGGTCAGAGGGAACTAAGTGATGAACATCAGAGGGAACTAAGTGATGAACATCAGAGGGAACTAAGTGATGAAGGTCAGAGGGAACTAAGTGATGAAGGTCAGAGGGAACTAAGTGATGAACATCAGAGGGAACTAAGTGATGAACATCAGAGGGAACTAAGTGATGAAGGTCAGAGGGAACTAAGTGATGAACATCAGAGGGAACTAAGTGATGAACATCAGAGGGAACTAAGTGATGAAGGTCAGACCGAACTAACTGATGAACATCAGAGGGAACTAAGTGATGAACATCAGAGGGAACTAAGTGATGAACGTCAGAGGGAACTAAGTGATGAACATCAGAGGGAACTAAGTGATGAACATCAAAGGGAACTAAGTGATGAAGGTCAGAGGGAACTAAGTGATGAACATCAGAGGGAACTAAGTGATGAACATCAGAGGGAACTAAGTGATGAACATCAGAGGGAACTAAGTGATGAAGATCAGAGGGAACTAAGTGATGAACATCAGAGGGAACTAAGTGATGAAGGTCAGAGGGAACTAAGTGATGAAGATCAGAGGGAACTAAGTGATGAAGATCAGAGGGAACTAAGTGATGAAGGTCAGAGGGAACTAAGTGATGAAGGTCAGGGGGAACTAAGTGATGAAGGTCAGAGGGAACTAAGTGATGAACATCAGAGGGAACTAAGTGATGAACGTCAGAGGGAACTAAGTGATGAACATCAGAGGGAACTAAGTGATGAACATCAAAGGGAACTAAGTGATGAAGGTCAGAGGGAACTAAGTGATGAACATCAGAGGGAACTAAGTGATGAACATCAGAGGGAACTAAATGATGAACATCAGAGGGAACTAAGTGATGAACATCAGAGGGAACTAAGTGATGAAGATCAGAGGGAACTAAGTGATGAACATCAGAGGGAACTAAGTGATGAAGGTCAGAGGGAACTAAGTGATGAAGATCAGAGGGAACTAAGTGATGAAGATCAGAGGGAACTAAGTGATGAAGGCCAGAGGGAACTAAGTGATGAACGTCAGAGGGAACTAAGTGATGAAGGTCAGAGGGAACTAAGTGATGAAGGTCAGAGGGAACTAAGTGATGAACATCAGCGGGAACTAAGTGATGAAGATCAGAGGGAACTAAGTGATGAACATCAGAGGGAACTAAGTGATGAAGGCTGGAACTAAAGACTAAACAGATCAGAGGGAACTAAGTGATGAACATCAGAGGGAACTAAGTGATGAACATCAGAGGGAACTAAGTGATGAACATCAGCGGGAACTAAGTGATGAAGATCAGAGGGAACTAAGTGATGAAGATCAGAGGGAACTAAGTGATCTTGAACGTAGTGACTCATAAAGAGAGGCTGACCTTCCTTCTTGTGGTCTCTGGGTTGGGGGAGGATGCAGGAGCAGAAGAGAGACACCAGGGGGAGCTCTCGCATCTTCTCTCTGTAGGCTGGATTATTAAAAAGAGAGAGAAGAAGTGAGTGACAGATCGGGAACATCTAGGAACGAACTACATTTAACTCAAAGCTGAAGCTGACCTGCTAAAGTCATGATGCTGCTTCCTGTCACATGTAGAGGGTTCCTGCTGCTTCCTGTCACATGTAGAGGGTTCCTGCTGCTTCCTGTCAGACAGGTAGAGGGTTCCTGCTGCTTCCTGTCAGACAGGTAGAGGGTTCCTGCTGCTTCCTGTCACAGGTAGAGGGTTCCTGCTGCTTCCTGTCACATGTAGAGGGTTCCTGCTGCTTCCTGTCACAGGTAGAGGGTTCCTGCTGCTTCCTGTCAGACAGGTAGAGGGTTCCTGCTGCTTCCTGTCAGACAGGTAGAGGGTTCCTGCTGCTTCCTGTCACATGTAGAGGGTTCCTGCTGCTTCCTGTCACAGGTAGAGGGTTCCTGCTGCTTCCTGTCACATGTAGAGGGTTCCTGCTGCTTCCTGTCACAGGTAGAGGGTTCCTGCTGCTTCCTGTCACAGGTAGAGGGTTCCTGTCAGACAGGTAGAGGGTTCCTGCTGCTTCCTGTCACAGGTAGAGGGTTCCTGCTGCTTCCTGTCAGACAGGTAGAGGGTTCCTGCTGCTTCCTGTCACAGGTAGAGGGTTCCTGCTGCTTCCTGTCACATGTAGAGGGTTCCTGCTGCTTCCTGTCACAGGTAGAGGGTTCCTGCTGCTTCCTGTCACAGGTAGAGGGTTCCTGTCAGACAGGTAGAGGGTTCCTTCTGCTTCCTGTCACAGGTAGAGGGTTCCTGCTGCTTCCTGTCACAGGTAGAGGGTTCCTTCTGCTTCCTGTCACAGGTAGAGGGTTCCTGCTGCTTCCTGTCACAGGTAGAGGGTTCCTGTCAGACAGGTAGAGGGTTCCTTCTGCTTCCTGTCACAGGTAGAGGGTTCCTGCTGCTTCCTGTCACAGGTAGAGGGTTCCTGTCAGACAGGTAGAGGGTTCCTTCTGCTTCCTGTCACAGGTAGAGGGTTCCTGCTGCTTCCTGTCACAGGTAGAGGGTTCCTGCTGCTTCCTGTCACAGGTAGAGTGTTCCTGCTGCTTCCTGTCACAGGTAGAGGGTTCCTGCTGCTTCCTGTCAGACAGGTAGAGGGTTCCTGCTGCTTCCTGTCACAGGTAGAGGGTTCCTGCTGCTTCCTGTCACAGGTAGAGTGTTCCTGCTGCTTCCTGTCACATGTAGAGGGTTCCTCCTGCTTCCTGTCACATGTAGAGGGTTCCTCCTGCTTCCTGTCACAGGTAGAGGGTTCCTGCTGCTTCCTGTCACAGGTAGAGGGTTCCTGCTGCTTCCTGTCACATGTAGAGGGTTCCTGCTGCTTCCTGTCACATGTAGAGGGTTCCTGCTGCTTCCTGTCACATGTAGAGGGTTCCTGCTGCTTCCTGTCACATGTAGAGGGTTCCTCCTGCTTCCTGTCACAGGTAGAGGGTTCCTGCTGCTTCCTGTCACAGGTAGAGGGTTCCTGCTGCTTCCTGTCACATGTAGAGGGTTCCTGCTACTTCCTGTCACATGTAGAGGGTTCCTGCTGCTTCCTGTCACAGGTAGAGGGTTCCTGCTGCTTCCTGTCACAGGTAGAGGGTTCCTGCTGCTTCCTGTCACATGTAGAGGGTTCCTGCTGCTTCCTGTCACATGTAGAGGGTTCCTGCTGCTTCCTGTCACAGGTAGAGGGTTCCTGCTGCTTCCTGTCACATGTAGAGGGTTCCTGCTGCTTCCTGTCACATGTAGAGGGTTCCTGCTGCTTCCTGTCACATGTAGAGGGTTCCTGCTGCTTCCTGAGGACAGACACGAGTCACCATCAGAACACGTTATGGACGTCTCATTCTCACTTTAGCAGCTTGTGCAGGAAAGAGAAAAGAAAGGAACTTAAATTAAATAAAGAAAGAGGAGAAATAAGCTGGACATTCTTCTGTAAACTGGGTTTGATTCACCGGTCGAGACTTCTGGCTTTTACCTTTTGGATCCTGGAGTGTTTGATAAGGTAGAATATTGAGAATGAAACACGTCTGACGCATGTATCACTGCCTCTCGAGTCTCTGGGAGGTGGACAAACACAAGCTGCACCGTGTGTGTGTGTGTGTGTGGGCTAAGCGATGATGTCATTGTTGCCATCATCTCCTGCAGTCGAGCACGCAGCTCCAACACTAAACTGATCTTAAAGAGAAAAAACAACAAAAGATGCAAAAAAGAAAAGATTGAAAATAATAAAATGATCTGAATAAAAGAGAAAATAAGAAAACCAGCGGAGCTCTGAGAGAAGATGAGAGGAACGACAAAGCCGTCCCAAGCATGAAGACGAAGACATGAAGACATGAAGACGAAGAGATGAAGATGACTATAAGGACATGAAGATGAAGATGACTATAAGGACATGAAGATGACTATGACTATAAGGACATGAAGATGACTATAAGGACATGAAGATGAAGATGACTATAAGGACATGAAGATGACTATAAGGACATGAAGATGAAGATGACTATAAGGACATGAAGATGACTATAAGGACATGAAGATGAAGATGACTATAAGGACATGAAGATGACTATAAGGACATGAAGATGACTATAAGGACATGAAGATGAAGATGACTATAAGGACATGAAGATGACTATAAGGACATGAAGATGAAGATGACTATAAGGACATGAAGATGACTATAAGGACATGAAGATGAAGATGACTATAAGGACATGAAGATGACTATAAGGACATGAAGATGACTATAAGGACATGAAGATGAAGATGACTATAAGGACATGAAGATGAAGATGACTAAGGACATGAAGATGACTATAAGGACATGAAGATGAAGATGACTATAAGGACATGAAGATGACTATAAGGACATGAAGATGAAGATGACTATAAGGACATGAAGATGAAGAGGAAGAGCGTGTACTCACCCTGCAGTGATGCTCAGAGTGAAGCTCTGCAGCTCGGCAGCCTCCACACAGCAGCCTGCTGCATGACATCACCACGCAGCCAGCCCATTGGCCGGCAGGCTACTGGGCTGTGATTGGCGCAGCAGGAGGAGGGGGAGGAGGAGGAGGAAGATCAGAGTGGGTGTTTGATGTCAGAGGAATCCTCCTGATCGCTGACAGAAAGATGTTCCCTATGTTTCACTTCTCCTTTGAGATCAATACCGATCATCTGATCCATCAATACTGATCATCTGATCCATCAACACCGATCATCTGATCCATCAACACCGATCATCTGATCCATCAACACCGATCATCTGATCCATCAATACCGATCATCTGATCCATCAACACCGATCATCTGATCCATCAATACCGATCATCTGATCCATCAATACCGATCATCTGATCCATCAACACCGATCATCTGATCCATCACATAAAGACACAGATGAAACTTCAGCTTCACAATCAATTTTAATCTGGAATATGTCCGAGAACAAAAGTGGATCTGGTTCTGGATCTGGTTGATCCAGTTCTGGTTCTGGTTGATCTGGTTCTGGTTGATCTGGATCTGGTTGATCTGGTTCTGGTTGATCTGGTTATGGTTCTGGTTGATCTGGTTGTTCTGATCTGGTTCTGGTTGATCTGACCCATGTCCCCAGTAGATTGGAAGGCGCTCTGTGAGTCCCCCTCATGCTTCAGACATGTTTATGAATATTAATAATATGAAGGTATGAGCTCCTCCTCACGACTTCGTTAACGAGTTTGTTCTAACGAGTTTGTTTCTAACGAGTTTGTTCTTAACGAGTTTGTTCTTAACGAGTTTGTTCTAACAAGTTTGTTCTAACGAGCGACGTGGGCGTCGTCCTCCTGCAGCGCCCCCTGCGGTGTCATCAGCCAACAGGTAAACAAACAAGCTGCGAGCTGATTGGCTGCAGCACAATTCATCTATGACCTCACAGCTCCATCAGGGGACTACAGCTCCCATCATGCACCACGGCAGAACACCGTGTTCCCACACACCCCTCAGCCTGGACCAGATGATGTAATGCAGCTGCAGAGTGTGTGTGTGCGTCTCTGTGTGAGTGAGTGTGTGTGTGTGTGTGTGAGTGTGTGTGTGAGGCAAGGTGAGAGAGGAGGCAGCAACAAGGAGAGAAACCTCCTCCACGTCCCAACTGGTGATGTCATCTTCAGCCAATCAGCTGAGAGCTCTCAGACCCACTGTGTGTGTGTGTGTGTGTGTTGGAGCTTCATGCAGCAAACAGAATGTTTGGATTAAAGTAGAATATGAAATAAGAAATAAGAAAATAAAGTACAAATAGAATAGAGCAGATTATATTATCAATAGTCTAATGAAATACAATAGAACATGTAAAAGAATAGAATACAATGAAATAAGTAAATATAAAACAATATAATTAATAGAGCAGATGAAAGGGGGCGGGGCTCTGCCTCTACTTTCGAGAACCTGCTAATCAAATGGAAGCGATGACATCATCTCTGAGTCCGGACCATGATGTCATTGACAATGAGGTCACTGGACAGTGATGTCATGACGATGAGGCTGATGTGTGTGGGTGTTAGTGTGTCTGTCTGTGTGTTAGTGTGTGTCTTTGTGTTAGTCTGTGTCTGTGTCTTTGTTAGTTTGTGTGTGTGTCTGTGTGTGTTAGTTTGTGTGTCTTTGTGTGTGTCTTTGTGTGTGTGTGTCTTTGTTAGTTTGTGTGTGTCTTTGTGTGTTAGTTTGTGTGTGTGTCTTTGTGTGTTAGTTTGTGTGTGTGTGTCTTTGTGTGTGTGTCTTTGTGTGTTAGTTTGTGTGTGTGTCTTTGTGTGTTAGTTTGTGTGTGTGTGTCTTTGTGTGTGTTTGCTCCAGCATGAATGAGCAGTGTGTTTAATCGTGTCGGCGTGGTGACTCAGTGTTTCTGTTTATAGCCACTGAGGAAGAGGAGGAGAGAGAGAGAGACAGAGAGAGAGAGACAGAGAGAGGGACAGACAGAGAGAGACTTTTTTGATTTTTGAAAAACACTTTATTTACATTTCTTTAACCATTACGTTTCTTTAAAAATGAAGTGTTTTAAAAAATCGGGTCGTTTAAAATAAAAGCAAACAAACAAAACAAAATATTTAAAAAACAGAAACACATGCTTTACCTAATAAAAAGTGGTGCAAACTCCAGCTCCTCCTCCACCACAGAACAAACGATACCTTTAAAACACCAGCGTTGTTTAAAAGCATCCAGGTCTCCAATGTGTTTATAAAACCTGAACTCCAGCCAGAGTCTGGCTCTGATGTTACAGAGCCACACTGCCCTGGCTTCCTGCCCCTCTCTGTTTTCCACCCGGGACTTCCTTGTCAAATAAATGGCCATTTTGGCTTCGCCGGATAAAAAATTAAGGAGCTGCCACTTTTCTTTTTCCGTTTTTTTGTAGGCAGCTCCCATGATAAAGACCTTCTCTGTAAAGCCACATTAAAAGACTAAAACCAATGTTAAAAGAGTGAAGAAACTCAAAAGTCTCTTACACTCGTTAAAAACATGGTAAATAGTCTCCCGGAGGTCACAGAAGGGGCACTGGCTCAGGACAGCGGGATTGATTACCGAAATAAAAGCGTTGGACGCGACAGCACCGTGTAAAATCCGCCACTGGAGGTCAGCGGTCCTTTTCTTTAGGGGAGGCTTGTATAGGACCCCCCACTGCGGGCCAGGGCCTCCATGCCCAAGTCTCTCTGACCACACAGTGGGCAGTCTGTTGCACAGTCCGGACCTGTTGATGCTCTTCACGAGGTTAAAATACAAAGTCTTCTTGTCTGCTTTGTTCAGTGTGCAGTTTTCTGGGTGGGATGTCCTTAGCAGGGGGCCGGTGAGTCCCCCTAGCCCCGGGCTGAGGGAGATGTCTGGGAAGGGGTCTGCAAGGTCCGGCTCTGTTCTCTCCTGGCTGTAGTCGTTGAGGAGGCTCCTCTCCAACCCGGTCAGCCTCTGCCTCCACAGCTCCAGGAGCCTCCTCGCCACCCGGTCGGAATGCATCCCCAGCAGGGAGCCCAGGGCCGGGGGGTCGCTCAGCGTCGGCCCCACTGCATCCACCAACTGCTGCAGGGAAAGGGTCTTTGTTCGCAGCAGCGCCCCCGTTAGTCCAGGGGTGACGCTGCTGCTAATGTCCAGTCGTGCATTATAAATTAATGGTTCTCTCAACAACCAGAACAGAGAGTCAGACTGTGGGCACCTTTCGTGCTTAAAAAGGGCCCACGACTTAAAAACACCCTGATAAAAAGGAGGCAGCCCACTTAGTTTTAAAGTGCTGGAGTCTATTAAAAACAGAGCAGTATCCAGCCCCAGGTTGTCAGCACGTCTGAGGATGCAGCTGGCCACGTCTCGCCACACTAAAAACCCCGGACTCGTTAAAAACTTCTGAACAAACTGTAATCTAAAAGTGGACGTCCGGCTGGCCAGGTGGACAAGGCCCTGTCCCCCCTCCTCTCTGGCTAAAAACAGCACCCCCTGTGGCACCCAGTGTAGACCCTCCCAAAAGAAATCCACCATCTTCTTTTGTATGTTGGCTAAGAAACCCGAGGGAGGGTCTAAAACGGTCAACCTGTGCCACAGTTGGGATGCAATAAGATTGTTTAAAACCAGTACTCTACCTTTAAAAGACATCTGGGGGAGCAGCCACTTCCACTTGGAAAGTTTCCCCTCTATCTTCTCTGTGACGCCCTCCCAGTTCTTCTGGACCATGCTCGGTTTCCCCAGGTATATTCCTAAATATTTAAAACCGTCCTTTTTCCATATGAGCTTTTGTGGAAGAACCGGGAGGCCACGCCACTCCCCACAGCGAGGGCTTCGTTTTCTTCCAGTTCACCCTCGCTGATGATGCCGTGCTAAAATCATGTACTATTTGATTTAAAAGGTTTACATCATTTTGATTCTTAATAAAAACAACAACGTCGTCGGCATATGCCGATAAAATCATTCTCTTACTAAAACCAGGTAAAACCAAACCATGTAGGCTAGAGCGTATTTTAATGAGGAGGGGCTCGAGGGAGAGTGCGTAGAGCATCCCGGACAGAGCACAGCCCTGCCGGACCCCTCTACTCACTCTAAAAGGAGCACACAGCCTGCCGTTTATCTTCAGCACACTCTCAACATTACTGTACAACACCTTGATCTTAGCTATGAAACCAGCGCTGAACCCAAACTTCCCCAGAACTTTCCAGAGGAAGCCGTATTCAACGCGATCAAAAGCCTTTTCCTGATCTAGAGAAATCAGACCAGTGTCCATACCCAACGAGCTGGAGACCTCCAAAACGTCCCGAATGAGGTGGACGTTGTCCACCATGGACCTGCCGGGCACACAGTAGGTCTGGTCCCGATGGAGGACCTGCTCCATAGCTCCCCTCAGCCTGGAGGCCAGGACCCTGGACAGAAGCTTGTAATCCACACACAGCAGAGACACAGGGCGCCAGTTACCGATGTCCTGCGGGTTTCCTTTTTGGCAGTAGCGTCAGCACTGCCCTCCGGCAGGACATCGGCATGGAACCAGAGGCCAGACACTCGTTGAAGACGTCTAGGATGTCCCTTCCGAGGACATCCCAGTACTTTTGTAAACTCAGCGGGAGGCCGTCGATCCGGGCGCGCCTCCTGCATTCCTGCAGGGCAGCTTTCAGCTCTTGGGGGTTATGGGTCTGTCGAGCTCCTCATTAGTCTCCTCGGAGACCTGGGGCAGCTCCCACAGAGCCCCTCCGTCGACTCTCCCTCCTCCCTATACTCAGTGGCATAAAGGGAGGAGTAAACCCCACCGCCGCTTCCGGATCTGGCTTGGCTCCACAACCGGCTGCCCTGCGTCCGTCAGCAGTGAGTGGATCACTCGCCTGCCCTCCTCTTCTCCAGGCCGAAGAAGAAGCTAGAGGGAGTGTCCATCTCGCGATGGTCTGGAATCGGGACCTGACCAGTGCGCCTTGCACTTTACTTGAACAGGTCGGCGAGAGCCGCCTTTTACTTTTGAGGACTTCAATATGTCCTCGATCTCCTGTGGACTCGCTTAAACTTTCTAGGTCCACTATCTCAGTCTCCAGGTCCTTCATAGATCTGGTGACGTCTCTAGTGACGTTGAAAGTGTGCTGCTGACAAAGGAGCTTAATTTCTACCTTACCACGGTCCCACCACTGCCTAAGATTATTAAAATCACTCTTCCTCAGCCTAAAAATGCCCCAAAAATAAAACAACACCTCTCTAAAATTCCTATCGAAAGTTAAAACTGTATTAAAATGCCAATATGCGCTCCTGGGTAAGAAATTCCTAATAAAAACATGACATAAAACCAAAGAGTGATCAGTAAAACCAGCCGGAACAATGCTGCACATTTTAAAAATATTAAAATGGTGCTTAAAAACATAAATACGGTCTAACCTGGCTGAGGAGATCCTTCCCTCCCTAACGTGGGACCATGTGTACTGTCGGCAGTCCGGATGCATCCTTCTCCACACGTCCACCAGGCCATGAGAATGGACCAGCCTCCTCAGCACCTGCTGTGAAGCTGGATGTGGCTCTGTGTGGTTTCTGTCATTAAAATCATCCTCTGTGCAGTTAAAATCCCCCCCCAAGAATAAAAAATCCTCCGAGGCACAGTCATTTAAAACATCATTAACTTTGGATAAAATCAGCTTCCTCTCTGCCCCGGTTGTTGGAGCATAGACATTAATTAAAACATTAAAAAGGTCGAACCGTGCTTTCACAAAGAACAGCCTCCCCTCCACGATGTGTTTGACCTCCAGTGACCACGGGCTGAAGGCCCTGGAGAAGAGGAAGCCCACTCCTCCGCTGAGGTTGGTGTTGTGGCTCAGGAGGACTTCCCCCCCCCACTCCCTCCTCCAGTCCGCCTCGTTGGTGCTGTCGCTGTGCGTCTCTTGTAAGAAGAGAACATCGTTGGCATTCATCTTGTTAAATTCATAAATTGATGTTCTCTTCTTACTGTCCCTCGCTCCATTTACGTTTAAAACTCAGACTCTGAATGTGTTCATTAAAAGAAAGGAGTTTAAAAAACAAATCAAATAAAACACACATTGGAGCTCTCCACCTCCCCCTGCTGGATGCACTCCTTTACTTTGGGTAAAAACTTTTTGATCCTAAAAACCTCTTGTCCGTCTAATTTTTTTCCCCTCATGTGGAAATGGCACGAGTGTACAAAGGCCACGAGGTCAGGGAAGTGATCCTTGACCTCTACTTTTTGTTTTCCTTTTGTTTTGTGTAGAAACAGACTAATCTCATCAGCTGTGTACAGCTTTTGTTCCTGACTATTTGTTAAAATCAGAGGAGAGTCGCTGTCCTCTGACCCCTCCTCGTCACTACTGTCCTCCACCGGCCCCGCCCCCTGACTCCTCCTCCTCACTTCCACCCTGCTGGCCTTGGCCTCGCTGCCAGCGCTCTGGCCACTCTTCTTTCTCTTTGAGGCTCCTTTCTGCCCCCCTGCTTCCTCCTCGTCCATCTCCACCTGCTCCGCCCCTCCTCCTGCACCGTCCTCCTCCACCTCTTCGCCTCCCCCCACCTGTCCTACCCCCTCAATGGGCTTCTCGCCACCCCTGTCCTCGTCTTTTTTTTCCTTTTCCTCCTCTTTCTCACTTTCCTCATTATTCTCCACCCCATTCCCCACTTCCACCTCTAAGCCCGTGCCACCATCACCACCACCACCATCACCAATATTATTTTTTGTTTTTTAAATCTTTTTTTGTTTTTTCCCCCCTTCTTTTTCTTGTTTTCTTTCCTCCTCCCCACTTCCCACCTCACCCCAGCCTCTACCCCACTGCTCTTGGCAGATCCCCCCACATCCCCTCCATTTTTTTGGTCCGCTTTTCCTTCTTTTCCTTTCCTCTCACCGCTCCCGACTCCACCCACAGTCTGCCTTTGACTGCCCTGTCCAGCCTCCCCACCCTCACCACCCTTGCCCGCATCACCCCCATCACTCACTCCCTCATTCATACCCACCACATGTGTGTCGGGTGCAGCAGCAGTGACGCCGCTCGCCGCGCTCTCCGTTGGAATCGGCGGCGTGGCGTGACGCGCCGGACGGACCCGCGTGGCGTGACGCGCCGGACGGACCCGCGCCGCCCGGACCAGCTGGCGCAGGGTCGCCTCGCTTCGAGCAGGCCCTCGCGGTGTGCCCCTCCTCTCCGCAATGAAAGCACTTCATCGCCGATGAAGACGCGTAGACGTTATAGTTAACATCATCTACTCTGACGCTGAAGCGCAGGTTTAACTCCGCGCTCCGGTCGTTGAGTATCATATAAACCGATCTACGGTGACTCATGATGTGCTTCATCGAGCTCTCCTTGAACCCCGATGAGATCTCTCTCATCGGGGAGACCAGCTTTCCGTGCCGGGAGAGCTCTCTGCTGAGAAACTCATCGGAGATGAACGGAGGGACGTTTGAAACGAGGACTCTGGTGGACGGCTGGTCCAGCGGAAACACCTGTACAAACAAATCTCCCACCGAGAGACCCTCCTCTACCACTCGGCTCACCTTCCCCACCTGATCCAGGAAGATCACGACCGAGCCGTTCATCTTGGCGGCGGACTTCACGCTGCCGAACCCGACTTTCTTCCCGACTGCTCGGGCCAATTCCTCCACGCTGCACGAGGAGTCACCGGAGATCTTCATCCCGTGTCTCCTCGTGAGCAGCGGGGGGGGGAACCGGGGCAAACATTCTGCGAGGCACCGGCAGCGGGAAGACACCCAGAGAAAAACCCAAATAACCACCAAACAACTTAAACTACTGTGAAACCAACTAATAAACCACATAAACTAAATACACACAACTATTAAAGAATAGAGAAGAGAGAAACACAGACAACGCTCCGCAGCTCTCAACCACACACCCTGTCGCTCTGACGCTCAGCGTGAACTGAGAGAGAGAGAGAGAGGGGGGGGCGGAGAGAGAGAGAGAGAGACAGAGGGAGAGAGAGACAGAGAGACATAGAGAGAGACAGAGAGAGAGGAGAGAGACAGAGAGAGAGGAGACAGAGAGAGAGAGACATGAATCACACGCCTCATTTCAATCTCCTTCCTCTTCCTGCAGACTTTATAGTTTTTGACATATTGAACCTCTGAACCAGGTCCAGACTCGGAGCGGTTCTACCCTGATGGGGAACCGGGCCCTCCCGGAGCCAGACCCAGGAGGGGAGCTCGCCTGAGGGGCCCCCACCCAGGGGACCAGCATCGGGGCCGGGTGCTCTGGAGACCGGGCAGGGGGCCTGGGGGCCGCCCTGACAGCACTAGAACCTCAGTGTGTACTATTGTTCGTCCCACCTCTTCATCAGAACCACGCTGCCTCGTGGGCAGGGGGGAGGAGCCTATGCACACACACAAAGAGACGGGCAGCGTGGTGCCTTCAGGGGCGTGAACAGAGCATGGAGTTCAGAGCGCTGGAGGCACAGAAGCTTCACGGAGGAGGAATCCTGGCGAGGACGACCGGAGCATTATGCACTTATGTAAATGAGGCGATATGTAAATGAGACAATACAAAACAAATACTTTACTTTTATTTGCAGATCATAAATCCTGTTTTTACAACATAAACGATGATGAAGAACACAAAGAAAGAAGAAAAGAGTCTTTAGGATAAAAAAATAGAACCTTTTATTTTCTCAGACGGGGAGGAGGAGCAGGGGTCACCTGATCAGACAGGAAGTTCAGGTGTTGCTGTGGTTAATTCTGTCAATCTCTTTTCTCCCGACATTTAGGGGTCAGGCTGAGGGGTCAGAGGTCAAGGGTCATCAGGCACCTCACACCTCCTGTTTCGGACCTGCACCACCTCCTTCCTCTCCTTCAGGAAGGTTCCGAAGGAGTCGCCCTCTTTGCTCTCCTCCGTCGCTGAGGAAAGAAAATAGTGCACGTGAGCGTCCCTATAGTGCACGTGAGCGTCCCTATAGTGCACGTGAGCGTTCCTATAGTGCACGTGAGCATTTGTATGTCCCTATAGTGCACGTGAGTGTCCCTATAGTGCACGTGAGCGTTCGTATGTCCCTATAGTGCACGTGAGCGTCCCTATAGTGCACGTGAGCATCCCTATAGTGCACGTGAGCGTCCCTATAGTGCACGTGAGGTCCCTTAGTGCACGTGAGCATCCCTATAGTGCACGTGAGCGTCCTATAGTGCACGTGGCGCCCTATAGTGCACGTGAGCGTCCTATAGTGCACGTGAGCGCCCTATAGTGCACGTGATAGTGCACGTGGCCCCTATAGTGCACGTGAGCGTATTTAGTGCACGTGAGCGTCCCTATAGTGCACGTGGCGTCCCTATAGTGCACGTGAGCGTACCTTTAGTGCACGTGAGCGTCCCTATAGTGCACGTGAGCGTACCTATAGTGCACGTGAGCGTCCCTATAGTGCACGTGAGCGTACCTATAGTGCACGTGAGCGTACCTATAGTGCACGTGAGCGTCCCTATAGTGCACGTGAGCGTCCCTATAGTGCACGTGAGCGTTCCTATAGTGCACGTGAGCATTTGTATGTCCCTATAGTGCACGTGAGCGTCCCTATAGTGCACGTGAGTGTCCCTATAGTGCACGTGAGCATCCCTATAGTGCACGTGAGCGTTCGTATGTCCCTATAGTGCACGTGAGCGTCCCTATAGTGCACGTGAGTGTCCCTATAGTGCACGTGAGCATCCCTATAGTGCACGTGAGTGTCCCTATAGTGCACGTGAGCGTTCCTATAGTGCACGTGAGCATTTTTATGTCCCTATAGTGCACGTGAGCGTCCCTATAGTGCACGTGAGCGTCCCTATAGTGCGTGGCGTCATGTCCCTATAGTGCACGTGAGCGTCCCTATAGTGCACGTGAGCGTCCCTATAGTGCACGTGAGCATTTGTATGTCCCTATAGTGCACGTGAGCGTCCCTATAGTGCACGTGAGTGTCCCTATAGTGCACGTGAGCGTACCTATAGTGCACGTGAGCGTTCGTATGTCCCTATAGTGCACGTGAGCGTCCCTATAGTGCACGTGAGCGTACCTATAGTGCACGTGAGCGTACCTATAGTGCACGTGAGCGTTTATAGTGCACGTGAGCGTCCTATAGTGCACGTGAGCGTCCCTATAGTGCACGTGAGCGTCCCTATAGTGCACGTGAGCGTACCTATAGTGCACGTGAGCGTCCCTATAGTGCACGTGAGCGTACCTATAGTGCACGTGAGCGTCCCTATAGTGCACGTGAGCGTCCCTATAGTGCACGTGAGCGTACCTATAGTGCACGTGAGCGTCCCTATAGTGCACGTGAGCGTTCGTATGTCCCTATAGTGCACGTGAGCGTCCCTATAGTGCACGTGAGCGTTTGTGCGTCCCTATAGTGCACGTGAGCGTCCCTATAGTGCACGTGAGCGTACCTATAGTGCACGTGAGCGTCCCTATAGTGCACGTGAGCGTCCCTATAGTGCACGTGAGCGTCCCTATAGTGCACGTGAGCGTCCCTATAGTGCACGTGAGCGTCCCTATAGTGCACGTGAGCATCCCTATAGTGCACGTGAGCGTCCCTATAGTGCACGTGAGCGTCCCTATAGTGCACGTGAGCGTACCTATAGTGCACGTGGCGTCCTATAGTGCACGTGAGCGTCAGTATGTCCCTATAGTGCACGTGGCGTCCCTATAGTGCACGTGAGCGTCAGATGTCCCTATAGTGCACGTGAGCGTCAGATACCTATAGTGCACGTGAGCGTCCCTATAGTGCACGTGAGCGTCCCTATAGTGCACGTGAGCGTCCCTGTAGTGCACGTGAGCGTCCCTATAGTGCACGTGAGCGTTCGTATGTCCCTATAGTGCACGTGAGCGTCCCTATAGTGCACGTGAGCGTTCGTATGTCCCTATAGTGAACGTGAGCGTCCCTATAGTGCACGTGAGCGTCAGATGTCCCTATAGTGCACGTGAGGCGTCATGTACCTATAGTGCACGTGAGCGTCCCTATAGTGCACGTGAGCGTCCCTATAGTGCACGTGAGCGTTCGTATGTCCCTATAGTGCACGTGAGCGTCCCTATAGTGCACGTGAGCATTCGTATGTCCCTATAGTGCACGTGAGCGTTCGTATGTACCTATAGTGCACGTGAGCGTCCCTATAGTGCACGTGAGCGTCCCTATAGTGCACGTGAGCGTCCCTATAGTGCACGTGAGCGTCCCTATAGTGCACGTGAGCGTCCCTATAGTGCACGTGGCGTCCCTATAGTGCACGTGAGCGTCGTGATGTCCTATAGTGCACGTGAGCGTCCCTATAGTGCACGTGAGCGTCCCTATAGTGCACGTGAGCGTACCTATAGTGCACGTGAGCGTCCCTATAGTGCACGTGAGCGTCCCTATAGTGCACGTGAGCGTACCTATAGTCCCTATAGTGCGTGGCGTCCCTATAGTGCACGTGAGCGTCCCTATAGTGCACGTGGCGTCCCTATAGTGCACGTGAGCGCCCCTATAGTGCACGTGAGCGTCCCTATAGTGCACGTGAGTCCCTATAGTGCACGTGAGCGCCCTATAGTGCACGTGGCGTCCCTATAGTGCACGTGGCGTCCCCTATAGTGCACGTGAGCGTCCCTATAGTGCACGTGGCGTCCCTATAGTGCACGTGAGCATCCTATAGTGCACGTGGCGTCCTATGTGCGTGCACGTGAGCGCCCCTATAGTGCACGTGGCGTCCCTATAGTGCACGTGAGCGTCCCTATAGTGCACGTGAGCGTTCGTATGTCCCTATAGTGCACGTGAGCGTCCCTATAGTGCACGTGAGCGTCCCTATAGTGCACGTGAGCATCCCTATAGTGCACGTGAGCGTCCCTATAGTGCACGTGAGCGTCCCTATAGTGCACGTGGCGTCCCTATAGTGCGTGAGCATGTCCCTATAGTGCACGTGGCGTTCCTATAGTGCTGCGTGAGCGCCCTATAGTGCACGTGAGCGTCCCTATAGTGCGTGAGCGTCCCTATAGTGCGTGAGCGTCCTATGTCCTATAGTGCACGTGGCGTCCCTATAGTGCACGTGAGCGTCCTATAGTGCACGTGAGCGTACCTATAGTGCACGTGAGCGGCCTATATAGTGCATGTGAGCGTCCCTATAGTGCACGTGAGCGTACCTATAGTGCACGTGAGCGTACCTATAGTGCACGTGAGCGTCCCTATAGTGCACGTGAGCGTCCCTATAGTGCACGTGAGCGTCCCTATAGTGCACGTGAGCGTTCGTATGTACCTATAGTGCACGTGAGCGTCCCTATAGTGCACGTGAGCGTCCCTATAGTGCACGTGAGCGTCCCTATAGTGCACGTGAGCGTCCCTATAGTGCACGTGAGCGTCCCTATAGTGCACGTGAGCGTCCCTATAGTGCACGTGCCCTATAGTGCACGTGAGCGTCCCTATAGTGCACGTGAGCGCCTATAGTGCACGTGGCGTCCCTATAGTGCACGTGGCGTCCTATAGTGCGTGGCGTCCCTATAGTGCACGTGTGGCCCCTATAGTGCACGTGAGCGTTCGTATGTACCTATAGTGCACGTGAGCGTCCCTATAGTGCACGTGAGCGTCCCTATAGTGCACGTGAGCGTCCCTATAGTGCACGTGAGCGTCCCTATAGTGCACGTGAGCGTCCCTATAGTGCACGTGAGCGTCCCTATAGTGCACGTGAGGCCCTATAGTGCGTGGCGTCCCTATAGTGCACGTGAGCGTCCCTATAGTGCACGTGAGCGTCCCTATAGTGCACGTGAGCGTCCCTATAGTGCACGTGAGCGTCCCTATAGTGCACGTGAGCGTCCCTATAGTGCACGTGGCGTGCGTACCCCTATAGTGCACGTGAGCGCCCCTATAGTGCACGTGAGTGTCCCTATAGTGCACGTGAGCGTCCCTATAGTGCACGTGAGCGTTCGTATGTCCCTATAGTGCACGTGGCCCCTATAGTGCCGTGAGCAGAGTCCCCCTATAGTGCACGTGAGCGCCCTATAGTGCACGTGAGTATGTCCCTATAGTGCACGTGGCGTTGGTATGTCCCTATAGTGCACGTGAGCGCCCTATAGTGCACGTGGCGTCCCTATAGTGCACGTGAGCGTCCCTATAGTGCACGTGAGCATCCCTATAGTGCACGTGAGCGTTCGTATGTCCCTATAGTGCACGTGAGCGTCCCTATAGTGCACGTGAGCGTCCCTATAGTGCACGTGAGCGTTCGTATGTCCCTATAGTGCACGTGAGCGTCCCTATAGTGCGTGGCTACCTATAGTGCACGTGAGCGCCCTATAGTGCGTGGCGTCCTATAGTGCACGTGAGCGTTCCTATGTCCCTATAGTGCACGTGAGCGTCCCTATAGTGCACGTGAGCGTTCGTATGTCCCTATAGTGCACGTGAGCGTCCCTATAGTGCACGTGAGCGTCCCTATAGTGCACGTGAGCGTACCTATAGTGCACGTGAGCGTCCCTATAGTGCGTGAGCGTCCCTATAGTGCACGTGAGCGTCCCTATAGTGCACGTGAGCGTCCCTATAGTGCACGTGAGCGTCCCTATAGTGCACGTGAGCGTCCCTATAGTGCACGTGAGCGTACCTATAGTGCACGTGAGCGTCCCTATAGTGCACGTGAGCGTCCCTATAGTGCACGTGAGCGTCCCTATAGTGCACGTGAGCGTCCTATAGTGCACGTGGCGTCGTATGTCCCTATAGTGCACGTGAGCGTCCTATAGTGCGTGGCGTCCCTATAGTGCACGTGAGCGTCCCTTATAGTGCACGTGAGCGTCCCTATAGTGCACGTGAGCGCCCTATAGTGCACGTGAGCGCCCCTATAGTGCACGTGAGCGTCCCTATAGTGCACGTGGCGTCCCTATAGTGCACGTGAGCGTCCTATAGTGCACGTGAGCGTCCCTATAGTGCACGTGAGTCCCTATATAGTGGCACGTATGTCCCTATAGTGCACGTGAGCGTCCCTATAGTGCACGTGAGCGTCCCTATAGTGCACGTGAGCGTCCCTATAGTGCACGTGAGCGTCCCTATAGTGCACGTGAGCGTTCGTATGTCCCTATAGTGCACGTGAGCGTCCCTATAGTGCACGTGAGCGTCCCTATAGTGCACGTGAGCGTCCCTATAGTGCACGTGAGCGTTCGTATGTCCCTATAGTGCACGTGAGCGTCCCTATAGTGCACGTGAGCGTCCCTATAGTGCACGTGAGCATTCGTATGTCCCTATAGTGCACGTGAGCGTTCGTATGTACCTATAGTGCACGTGAGCGTCCCTATAGTGCACGTGAGCGTCCCTATAGTGCACGTGAGCGTCCCTATAGTGCACGTGAGCGTACCTATAGTGCACGTGAGCGTCCCTATAGTGCACGTGAGCGTCCCTATAGTGCACGTGAGCGTTCGTATGTCCCTATAGTGCACGTGAGCGTCCCTATAGTGCACGTGAGCGTCCCTATAGTGCACGTGAGCGTCCCTATAGTGCACGTGAGCGTCCCTATAGTGCACGTGAGCGTCCCTATAGTGCACGTGAGCATTCGTATGTCCCTATAGTGCACGTGAGCGTCCCTATAGTGCACGTGAGTGTCCCTATAGTGCACGTGAGCGTCCCTATAGTGCACGTGAGCGTTCGTATGTCCCTATAGTGCACGTGAGCGTACCTATAGTGCACGTGAGCGTCCCTATAGTGCACGTGAGCGTACCTAGTGCGTGGCGTCCTATAGTGCACGTGAGGCGTCCCTATAGTGCACGTGAGCATCCCTATAGTGCACGTGAGCGTCCCTATAGTGCACGTGAGCGCCCCTATAGTGCACGTGAGCGCTCGTATGTCCCTATAGTGCACGTGAGCGCCCTATAGTGCACGTGAGCGCGTCCCTATAGTGCGTGGCGTCTATAGTGCGGAGCGCCCTATAGTGCACGTGAGTCCTATAGTGCGTGAGCCCCTATAGTGCGTGCGCGTCCTATATAGTGCACGTGAGCGTCCCTATAGTGCACGAGCGCCCCTAGTGCACGTGAGCCCCTATAGTGCACGTGAGCGTTCCTATAGTGCACGTGAGCGTTCGTATGTACCTATAGTGCACGTGAGCGTACCTATAGTGCACGTGAGCGTCCCTATAGTGCACGTGAGCGTACCTATAGTGCACGTGAGCTGGCGTCCTATAGTGCACGTGAGCGTCCCTATAGTGCGTGAGCGTCCCTATAGTGCACGTGAGCGTACCTATAGTGCACGTGAGCGTCCCTATAGTGCACGTGAGCGTCCCTATAGTGCACGTGAGCGTACCTATAGTGCACGTGAGCGTCCCTATAGTGCACGTGAGCGTCCCTATAGTGCACGTGAGCGTTCCTATGTCCCTATAGTGCACGTGAGCGTCCCTATAGTGCACGTGAGCGTCCCTATAGTGCACGTGAGCGTTCCTATGTCCCTATAGTGCACGTGAGCGCCCGCCCCCTCAGGCTGCTAGCCAATAGGAATGCTCCGCATCCTTCGGGTCTCACCGCTGTGATCGATGTCGTCCGTGTCGCTGTCCTCGTCCTCCTCGCTGTCGTCAGGGTTACCGCGCATCATGATGAGGTCACTGGGTCCGGCGAAGTCTGGGGACAGGAAGCAGAAGAACACGACACAAGGGCTTTTATTGTGAAACAGGAAGCTGCACATCAGAAACGTTCATGTGGACAGTCGGTCATCTGGGACTCATTTTACATGACAGTGTATTATTAATGCGGGTCAGAATACACACACATGTACATATACACATTATACATGTACCTGCTGGAGGTGCGCTGCTCATGTCGACCGCGCCCAGGTCCTTCCTGAGCCGCTCCAGCTGCTCCTGCTGCTTCCTGCTCTGAGCCTCCGCCTGTGGACAGGAAGTCAGTGAACACTTCAAAATAAAAGCCCTGCTCCTCTCTGGAAACAGAACCCTGGTGACTCCGTCAGTGGCGGCTGGTGAATTTTTTGTGTGGGGGGGGGGGGCGCAGTTGGGCGACGCGGTTTAAATATCACTCAACAATGAGAAGAAAAGAGGTTGTGAGTAGAATATAGTAGAACACAAAGCTTTATTTAAAGAACACAGCGTGCTCAACACGGTCCAACAACAACTAAACACACTGTGACTTTAGAGGCTCAGAGCAGCTTTAAGGAACATGGGGGGCGGGGCTTCAGAGGGTCACACAATAGAAGAGCTTCACCTCACATGGAAGAGGTTCAGTCAGAGATCACATGTTACATGGGGACAGAGTAGAGTCAGAGAGATCACATGTTACATGGGGGACAGAGTAGAGTCAGAGATCACATGTTACATGGGGACAGAGTAGAGTCAGAGATCACATGTTACATGAGGACAGAGTAGAGTCAGAGATCACATGTTACATGGGGACAGAGTAGAGTCAGAGATCACATGTTACATGAGGGACAGAGTAGAGTCAGAGATCACATGTTACATGGGGACATAGTAGAGTCAGAGAGATCACATGTTACATGGGGACAGAGTAGAGTCAGAGATCACATGTTACATGGGGACAGAGTAGAGTCAGAGATCACATGTTACATGGGGGACAGAGTAGAGTCAGAGATCACATGTTACATGGGGACAGAGTAGAGTCAGAGAGATCACATGTTACATGGGGACAGAGTAGAGTCAGAGATCACATGTTACATGAGGGACAGAGTAGAGTCAGAGATCACATGTTACATGGGGACATAGTAGAGTCAGAGATCACATGTTACATGGGGACAGAGTAGAGTCAGAGATCACATGTTACATGGGGACAGAGTAGAGTCAGAGATCACATGTTACATGGGGACAGAGTAGAGTCAGAGATCACATGTTACATGGGGACAGAGTAGAGTCAGAGATCACATGTTACATGGGGACAGAGTAGAGTCAGAGATCACATGTTACATGAGGGACAGAGTAGAGTCAGAGATCACATGTTACATGGGGACATAGTAGAGTCAGAGATCACATGTTACATGGGGACAGAGTAGAGTCAGAGATCACATGTTACATGGGGACAGAGTAGAGTCAGAGATCACATGTTACATGGGGACAGAGTAGAGTCAGAGAGATCACATGTTACATGGGGACAGAGTCAGAGATCACATGTTACATGGGGACAGAGTAGAGTCAGAGAGATCACATGTTACATGGGGACAGAGTAGAGTCAGAGATCACATGTTACATGGGGACAGAGTAGAGTCAGAGATCACATGTTACATGGGGACAGAGTAGAGTCAGAGAGATCACATGTTACATGGGGACAGAGTAGAGTCAGAGATCACATGTTACATGGGGACAGAGGAGTCAGAGATCACATGTTACATGGGGACAGAGTAGAGTCAGATCACATGTTACATGGGGACAGAGTAGAGTCAGAGATCACATGTTACATGGGGACAGAGAGTCAGAGATCACATGTTACATGGGGACAGAGAGTCAGAGATCACATGTTACATGGGGACAGAGTAGAGTCAGAGATCACATGTTACATGGGGACAGAGTAGAGTCAGATCACATGTTACATGGGGACAGAGGAGTCAGAGATCACATGTTACATGGGGACAGAGTAGAGTCAGAGAGATCACATGTTACATGGGGACAGAGTAGAGTCAGAGATCACATGTTACATGGGGACAGAGTAGTCAGAGATCACATGTTACATGGGGACAGAGTAGAGTCAGAGATCACATGTTACATGGGGGACAGAGTAGAGCCAGAGATCACATGTTACATGGGACAGAGTAGAGTCAGAGATCACATGTTACATGGGGGACAGAGAGTCAGAGATCACATGTTACATGGGGGAGATCACATGTTACATGGGGACAGAGTAGAGTCAGAGAAGAGTCATGTTACATGGGGACAGAGTAGAGTCAGAGATCACATGTTACATGGGGACAGAGTAGAGTCAGAGATCACATGTTACATGGGACAGAGTAGAGTCAGAGAGATCACATGTTACATGGGGACAGAGTAGAGTCAGAGATCACATGTTACATGGGGACAGAGTAGAGTCAGAGATCACATGTTACAGTCAGAGATCACATGTTACATGGGGACAGGATCACATGTTACATGGGGACAGAGAGAGTCAGAGATCACATGCATGGGGACAGAGTAGAGTCAGAGATCACATGTTACATGGGGACAGAGTAGAGTCAGAGATCACATGTTACATGGGGACAGAGTAGAGTCAGAGATCACATGTTACATGGGGACAGAGTAGAGTCAGAGAGATCACATGTTACATGGGGACAGAAGTCAGATCACATGTGGGACAGAGTAGAGTCAGAGATCACATATGTTCCATGGGGACAGAGTAGAGTCAGATAGATCACATGTTGAGTAGAGTCAGAGAGATCACATGTTACATGGGGACAGAGTAGAGTCAGAGATCACATGTTACATGGGACAGAGTAGAGTCAGAGAGATCACATGTTACATGGGGACAGAGTAGAGTCAGAGAGATCATGTTACATGGGGACAGAGTAGAGTCAGAGAGATCACATGATACATGGGGACAGAGTAGAGTCAGAGAGATCACATGTTACATGGGGACAGAGTAGAGTCAGAGAGATCACATGTTACATGGGGACAGAGTAGAGTCAGAGAGATCACATGTTACATGGGGACAGAGTAGTCAGATCACATGTTCCATGGGGACAGAGTAGAGTCAGATCACATGTTACATGGGGACAGAGTAGAGCCAGAGAGATCACATGTTCCATGGGGACAGAGTAGAGTCAGATCACATGTTCCATGGGGACAGAGTAGAGTCAGATCACATGTTCCATGGGGACAGAGTAGAGTCAGATCACATGTTCCATGGGGACAGAGTAGTCAGATCACATGTTCCATGGGGACAGAGTAGAGTCAGATCACATGTTCCATGGGGACAGAGTAGAGTCAGATCACATGTTCCATGGGGACAGAGTAGAGTCAGATCACATGTTCCATGGGGACAGAGTAGAGTCAGATCACATGTTCCATGGGGACAGAGCCTCCTGTAGAGTCGCTCCTCTCTAAAGTCTCCATAACTCTCTGGTTAAAGTCATCATGTCTGTAATCAGCCTCCATCATTCTGAGGGAATGTGTCTGTTTCACAACTTCTTCCTTGTGTTTCGATGCAGTTCGGTCTGCAGACAGGGTTAGCTTCATGCTGTTAGCTCGTTAGCTTCAAGCTGTTAGCTCGTTAGCTTCATGCTGTTAGCTCGTTAGCTTCATGCTGTTAGCTAGTTAGCTTCATGCTGTTAGCTAGTTAGCTTCATGCTGTTAGCTCGTTAGCGTCATGCTGTTAGCTCGTTAGCTTCATGCTGTTAGCTCGTTAGCTTCATGCTGTTAGCGAGTTAGCTTCATGCTGTTAGCGAGTTAGCTTCATGCTGTTAGCGAGTTAGCTTCATGCTGTTAGCTCGTTAGCTTCATGCTGTTAGCTTCATGCTGTTAGCTCGTTAGCTTCATGCTGTTAGCTCGTTAGCTTCATGCTGTTAGCTTCTTGCTGTTAGCGAGTTAGCTTCATGCTGTTAGCGAGTTAGCTTCATGCTGTTAGCGAGTTAGCTTCATGCTCTTAGCGAGTTAGCTTCATGCTGTTAGCGAGTTAGCTTCATGCTGTTAGCGAGTTAGCTTCATGTTGTTAGCGAGTTAGCTCCATGCTCTTAGCTAGATGCTGCATTAACATTCGTGCTTTCCACTTGTCTGCAGCTCTTTAGGCCCCTCCCCCCGTTGTAGTCCAGAGAGTTTCAGTCCCTTTGGAACAACAGACAGGGGAAACTAAACAGCATTACTCACTGAGCTCCAGCTAACAGCTCCGTTAGCTACCTGCTCCCGTAGCTCCGTGGAGCTCTCTGGCTGAGGGCACGATACCGGTCTCTGATTGGCCGAATAGTCCAGTCACGTGAAATAATAAACGATGTCATTGGCCAGGGCACATGTTTGCGCCCCAAGATTCACGTTTCATCCTCCAATGAGAAGCCGTCCTTGCCGAAACGACCGTGAAATGTTTGCTCGCTGCCGCACACACACGTTGGGCCGGCGCCCGTAAAGGGGGCGGGGCTTCTCTCCGTGATGATGAGTGGCGATATATTATTGATGTCACATTTAACTTAAGTGGTTGTTGACAGGCTGACTGTCTCCCACACACATTTAGCGCGTCAACACGGTATATTTACTATTTAAATGATTTGGTATATTATGTTTTTTGACAGGATGTATTATATTTTTTTCTTCCTCTTTTTTTTTTCATCTCCAAATTTTAAGAGGGGCGGCGCCCTAGCGCCCTCTATGGACGCACCGCCACTGCTCACAGTCCTTCAGGTCCAGGGGTTAAACCATGACAGACAACACTCACCAGCTGCTGACGGAGCCTCTCGTACTCAGGTCGATAGTCCCTGAGGAGGAGGAGGAAGAGGAAGAAGAGGAGAAGGAGAGTTCAGTTCAATCACCTTCACCAGAAGAGAATTCATCAAACTACCGTCATTTAAAGAAAACATCAACACATCTAAACTCCACTATCATGATCAAGGACTGAGGAACCAAGGACTGAGGAATCAAGGACTGAGGACTCAAGGAGCCCTTTAAAGGGAACAGGAAGCGTTGCGTAGAACAAGACTCACCTCTCGTACTCCTGGGCGGCGTCTTCCACCTGAACGAACAGCTCGTCCAATCCGCTGCCAGAGACCGAGGACACGCCCACAACCTGAGGACAGGGGGAGGGGCCTTTAGAACCGGGTTCTACCGACTCCTTCACTCTGGGTTCTACCGACTCCTTCACTCTGGGTTCTACCGACTCTTTCACTCTGGGTTCTACCGACTCCTTCACTCTGGGTTCTACCGACTCTTTCACTCTGGGTTCTACCGACTCTTTCACTCTGGGTTCTGCCGACTCCTTCCCTCTGGGTTCTGCTGGCGGTTCCTCACCCTCAGGTGCGTGTAGAACTCGTCCAGAACCAGACTCATGGAGCGCGTCAGGTTGCTGGCGTACGAGCTCTCCTGGTTCAGGGCCTCCTGGAAGACCTCGAAGTCCTGCATCCACTCCACCGCAAAGCTGTGGTCGATGATGTCGGTCTGCAGGCGACAGGAAGTCAACCAGGGAGACAGAAAGTGAACTAACGAGACAGGAAGTGAACTAACGAGACAGGAAGTGAACTAATGAGACAGGAAGTGAATCAAAGAGACAGGAAGTGAATCAAAGAGACAGGAAGTGAACCAACGAGACAGGAAGTGAACCAACGAGACAGGAAGTGAACCAACGAGACAGGAAGTGAACTAATGAGACAGGAAGTGAATCAAAGAGACAGGAAGTTAACTAACAAGACAGGAAGTGAGCTCACTTTGTTCATGGCCACGATGAAGGGCAGCTTGGTCTTGTAGAGGATACTGGAGGAGACAAGGAGACAAGGCATCATCCCTTTGAAGGCTTTAGGTTCTTACATTCTGGAACCTTCTGAAGGTCTCCGTTGGTGTCGCCCTGGCGCCCCCTGCTGGAGGGACTCAGTACTGCGTGATGTTTGACCCTTGTCATTTCTCTTTGATCTTGTGTGAATGGAATGTAAACACGGGGCTCAGGTGTGGTACCTGCAGGCGTAGAGCATGTTGGACATGAAGGTGATGGGGCTGACGCTGCGGACCGTGTCCATCACGTACACCACCACGCACGGGAACGACGAGGCCTGCAGCACACACGAGTTTCAAAATAAAAGCCCGGAAACAGAACCATCAGCACCAGAACTGGAGAACAGAACAACGTGGTTCTGAGGGTTCTAAGGGTTATAAGGGTTCTGTGGGTTATAAGGGTTATGAGGGTTCTGTGGGTTATAAGGGTTCTAAGGTTTCTGAGGGTTATAAGGGTTCTGAGGGTTATAAGGGTTCTGTGGGTTATAAGGGTTCTAAGGTTTCTGAGGGTTATAAGGGTTCTGTGGGTTATAAGGGTTCTAAGGTTTCTGTGGGTTATAAGGGTTCTAAGGTTTCTGTGAGTTATAAGGGTTCTGTGGGTTATAAGGGTTCTGTGGGTTATAAGGGTTCTGTGGGTTATAAGGGTTATGAGGGTTAATATACACTTTTATTAATCCCCAAGGGGAAATTAGTTCTCTGCATTTAACCCATCCTTAGTTATTAAGGAGCAGTGGGCTGCAGTGATGCAACTGGGGGTGCAGTGCCTTGCTCAAGGACACTTCGACTTGCTACTAATGGGGAGAGCGGGGATCGAACCCACAACCTTGCGGTTGCAGGACGGCCCTCTTACCCCACTGAGCTACAGCCGCACCGGTTCTGTGGGTTATAAGGGTTCTGTTGGTTATAAGGGTTCTGTGGGTTATAAGGGTTCTGAGGGTTATAAGGGTTCTGTGGGTTATAAGGGTTCTGTTGGTTATAAGGGTTCTGAGGGTTATAAGGGTTCTGTGGGTTATAAGGGTTCTGAGGGTTATAAGGGTTCTGAGGGTTATAAGGGTTCTGTTGGTTATAAGGGTTCTGAGGGTTATAAGGGTTCTGTGGGTTATAAGGGTTCTGTGGGTGCGGGTCAATGAAAAGAGAACCGGACCCACCAGAGTCTCGGTGATGATGGTTCCAGACGCAGACCAGGTGAAGACTTCAATCTGACCCGGGGTGTCAATCAGCACATAGCTGAGAGGAGAGGAGACAGGAGAGAGAGGAGACAGGAGACAGGAGAGAGGAGACGAGAGAGGAGAGAGAAGAGGAGAGAGACAGGAGACAGGAGAGAGGAGACAGGAGAGAAGAGAGGAGAGAGAAGAGGAGAGAGACAGGAGACAGGAGAGAAGAGAGAAGAGACAGGAGACAGGAGAGAAGAGACAGGAGAGAGGAGACGAGAGAGAAGAGAGGAGAGAGGAGGGAGACAGGAGACAGGAGAGAGGAGACAGGAGAGAGAGGAGAGAGACAGGAGACAGGAGAGAAGAGAGAAGAGACAGGAGACAGGAGAGAAGAGACAGGAGAGAGGAGACGAGAGAGAAGAGAGAAGAGGAGAGAGACAGGAGACAGGAGACAGGAGAGAAGAGACAGGAGAGAGGAGACAGGAGAGGAGAGAGACAGGAGACAGAAGAGACAGGAGAGAGGAGAGGAGAGAGACAGGAGACAGGAGAGAAGAGACAGGAGAGAGGAGACAGGAGAGAGGAGACAGGAGAGGAGAGAGACAGGAGACAGAAGAGACAGGAGAGAGGAGAGGAGAGAGGAGAGGAGAGAGACAGGAGACAGAAGAGACAGGAGAGAGGAGAGGAGAGAGACAGGAGACAGGAGAGAAGAGACAGGAGAGAGGAGACAGGAGAGAGGAGAGGAGAGAGACAGGAGACAGGAGAGAGAGACAGGAGAGAGGAGACAGGAGAGAGGAGACAGGAGAGAGGAGAGGAGAGAGGAGAGGAGAGAGACAGGAGACAGGAGAGAAGAGACAGGAGAGAGGAGAGAGGAGACAGGAGAGAGACAGGAGACAGGAGAGAAGAGACAGGAGAGAGAAGAAAGGAGAGACAGGAGAGAGGAGACAGGAGAGAGGAGAGAGGAGAGAGAGGAGAGAGGAGAGAGGAGACAGACAGGAGAGAGGATAGAGAGGAGAGAGACAGGAGAGAGGAGAGGAGACACTTCAGACTGAACCAGGTCCACCAACAACCTTCAGATCCTCAAGAGCAGGGGTCCCCAAACTTCTTCCTGAGGGCCACATAACGTTTCCCTTGTCTTGGGGGGGGGGGGGGGTGCTAGTGAGAGGTGAGAGTGCTCACCTGTGTGCAGCGCGCCACTCGCTGTGAGCGCTGCGCTGCAGACAGCGTTTAACGGAGCAGCGTGCGCTCTGATCGCTCTGATCGCTCTCTTAATGAAGTATCGATACTAAAGATATGCTAAGTCACATCGTTTTTAACGTACGGTACTTCGTTAGCATCGCTACACGTGACAGCAGCAGATGTAGCGGACTAACATTCAAGCTAACCTAACTTCCCAAACGCTGTGGACATCTGAACGCCGATTGGCCGAGACGCGACACGTCCATCAAAGATGTTCTATTGTGAAGAGCACCACTCCACATTTTCTCCGCGTCTCACTGCATCTCAACGGCAGCGGGCCAGGTGAACAACATAATACATCGGAACGCGTCTCTGGTATTGTTCAGGGGGCGGGGCCACATGGGGAGGCGGGCCGGATGCGGCCCGCGGGCCGTAGTTTGGGGACCACTGCTCAAGAAGTACCCAGGAGGTTCTCCTCTTGAGGAGGATCCAGGAGGTTCTCCTCTCTTGATGAGGAACCAGGAGGTTCTCCTCTTGAGGAGGACCCAGTAGGTTCTCCTCTCTTGAGGAGGATCCAGGAGGTTCTCCTCTCTTGAGGAGGATCCAGGAGGTTCTCCTCTTGAGGAGGACCCAGGAGGTTCTCCTCTCGAGGAGGACCCAGGCGGTTCTCCTCTCTTGAGGAGGACCCAGGAGGTTCTCCTCTCTTGACGAGGACCCAGGAGGTTCTCCTCTCTTGAGGAGGATCCAGGAGGTTCTCCTCTCTTGAGGAGGACCCAGGAGGTTCTCCTCTCTTGACGAGGACCCAGGAGGTTCTCCTCTCTTGACGAGGACCCAGGAGGTTCTCCTGTGCTCACTCACCGGTGGTCCTGCTGCTTCTTCTCTAGGAACTGCATCACCTGGAGAACAGAACACCAGGTTGGTCATGATGTCATCAACAGAACACCTGGTGATGTCATCAGAGGGGGGCGTTGTGAAGGGAGGGGGCGGAGTCACCTGGTCGAAGCGCGTGGCGAACAGGTTGAGCGAGGTCACGATGCCCCCGTTGGGCCCCAGGCCGTACTGCTTCATCACCTCCTTGTAGTTCACCGTGTCCCTGATGTCTAAAGAGAACCACAGAACCTCATGTTCTCATGGTGCAGAACCACAGAACCTCATGTTCTCATGGTGAGGAACATACACATACATATATATATATGTATGTATATGTGTATATATATATGTATATGTATGTATGTATATACATATATACATACATATGTATGTATATATATATGTATATGTATATATACATATACATATATATGTGTATATATTAGGGCTGTCAATCGATTACAAAAAATTAACTAATTAATCGCAGATTTTGAAAATCATTAATCTCGATTAAAAGGTTTTTTTTCTTCTAAAGACTAAATCTTCTAAATGAACGAGTAATCCCTTCAGACAGCGTGTATTTTAGACACTTGTTTAATTGTATTCTTTTTTAAAGACAAAACTTCACACAGAGCTGTGTTTTCAAAGAGGCTCCTACCTATAAAGGGACAGTGAGGTATTTAATATCGTGGATGATAAATTGTTTCTTCAGTGAAACATCAGATTAGTAAACAAGGTGTATTTGAGACACATTGGTCCTGTCATCTTTAACACTGAACAGCGGACCAGTGGCCTTGATGAACTGACAAATATGTCATGTTAACCCTCTGGAGGCTGGGCGCGTTTACTCGATTTTACAAAAACATGTAAATTCACCTTTTAAAGTCTTTTGTGACACATCCCAGTGTTTCCCCACCATTCTATCAGGGTGAGGCCCCGCCCCCCTGTAATGTTCTCTAAGCGCCAGATTACAGCAGAAGTAATGTACGGTTCTTTCCTTAGAGACGTCTTTGTTCTTTATTAAACTAAACGTCTGTTGTTGGTCGTCTCTCCAGCAGAAGTAATGTACGGTTCTTTCCTTAGAGACGTCTTTGTTCTTTATTAAACTAAACGTCTGTTGTTGGTCGTCTGTCCAGCAGAAGTAATGTACGGTTCTTTCCTTAGAGACGTCTTTGTTCTTTATTAAACTAAACGTCTGTTGTTGGTCTTCTCTCCAGCAGAAGTAATGTACGGTTCTTTCCTTAGAGACGACTGTGTTCATTATTGAACTAATCGTCTGTTGTTGGTCATCTCTACAGCAGAAGTAATGTACGGTTCTTTCCTTAGAGACGTCTTTGTTCTTTATTAAACTATGCGTCTGTCGCTGGGCGTCCCTCCAGCAGAAGTAATGTACGGTTCTTTCCTTAGAGACGTCTTTGTTCTTTATTAAACTAAACGTCTGTTGTTGGTCGCCTCCAGCAGAAGTAATGTACGGTTCTTTCCTTAAGACATCTTTGTTCTTTATTAAACTAAACGCCTGTTGTTGGTCATCTATCCAGCAGAAGTAATGCACGGTTCTTTCCTTCAAGGCGTCTTTGTTCTTTATTAAACTAAACGCCTGTTGTTGGTCGGCTCTCCAGCAGAAGTAATGTACGGTTCTTTCCTTCAAGACGTCTTTGTTCTTTATTAAACTAAACGCCTGTTGTTGGTCTTCTCCAGCAGAAGTAATGTACGGTTCTTTCCTTAGAGACGTCTTTGTTCTTTATTAAACTAAACGTCTGTTGCTGGTCGCTCCAGCAGAAGTAATGTACAGTTCTTCCTTAGAGACCCTTGTTCTTTATTAAACAACGCCTGTTGCTGGTCGCCTCCAGCAGAAGTAATGTACGGTTCTTTCCTTAGGGACGCCTTTGTTCTTTATTAAACTAAACGCCTGTTGGTCGTCTCCAGCAGAAGTAATGTACAGTTCTTTCCTTAGGGACATCTTTGTTCTTTATTAAACTAAACGCCTGTTGTTGGTCGCCTCCAGAAGTAATGTACGGTTCTTTCCTTAGGACGTCTTTGTTCTTTATTAAACCGCCTGTTGCTGGTCTAGCCTCCAGCAGAAGTACGGTTTCTTTCCTTAGAGACGTCTTTGTTCTTTATTAAACTAAACGTCTGTTGTTGGTCGCTCTCCAGCAGAAATAATGTACAGTTCTTTCCTCAGAGACGCCTTTGTTCTTTATTAAACTAAACGTCTGTTGTTGGTCGCCTCTCCAGCTGAAGTAATGGGTTCTTTCCTTAGAGACGTCTCTTGTTCTTTATTAAACTAAGCGTCTGTTGTTGGTCGTCTCTCCAGCTGAAGTAATGTAAGGTTCTTTCCTTAGAGACGTCTTTGTTCTTTATTAAACTAAACGCCTGTTGTTGGTCGCCTCCAGCAGAAGTAATGTACGGTTCTTTCCTTAGAGACGCCTTTTGTTCTTTATTAAACTAACCGTCTGTTGTTGGTCGCCTCTCCAGCAGAAGTAATGTACGGTTCTTTCCTTAGAGACGTCTTTGTTCTTTATTAAACTAAACGTCTGTTGTTGGTCGCCTCCAGCAGAAGTAATGTACGGTTCTTTCCTTAGAGACGCTTTGTTCTTTATTAAACTAGCGCCTGTTGTTGGTCGTCTCCAGCTGAAGTAATGTGCGTTCTTTCCTTCAAGACGCCTTTTGTTCTTTATTAAACCAAACGTCTGTTGTTGGTCGCCTCCAGCAGAAGTAATGTACGGTTCTTTCCTTTAGAGCGTCTTTGTTCTTTATTAAACTAAACGTCTGTTGTTGGTCTCCAGCAGAAGTAATGTACGGTTCTTTCCTTAGAGACGCCTTTGTTCTTTATTAAACTAAACGCCTGTTGTTGGTCGCCTCCAGCAGAAGTAATATACGGTTCTTTCCTTAGAGACGCCTTTGTTCTTTATTAAACTAAGCGTCTGTTGTTGGTCGCTCCAGCAGAAGTAATGCACGGTTCTTTCCTTAGAGGCGTCTTTGTTCTTTATTAAACTAAACGCCTGTTGTTGGTCGCCTCCAGCAGAAGTAATGTCGGTTCTTTCCTTAGAGCGTCTTTGTTCTTTATTAAACTAAACGTCTGCTGTTGGTCGTCTCTCCAGCAGAAGTAATGTACGGTTCTTTCCTTAGAGGCGTCTTTGTTCTTTATTAAACTAAGCGTCTGTTGTTGGTCGTCTCTCAGCAGAAGTAATGTACGGTTCTTTCCTTAGAGCGTCTTTGTTCTTTATTAAACTAAACGTCTGTTGTTGGTGGTCTCTCCAGCAGAAGTAATGTACGGTTCTTTCCTTAGACGTCTTTTGTTCTTTATTAAACTAAACGTCTGTTGTTGGTCGTCTCTCAGCAGAAGTAATGTACGGTTCTTTCCTTAGAGACTTCTTTGTTCTTTATTAAACTAGACGTCTGTTGTTGGTCGTCTCTACAGCAGAAGTAATGTACGGTTCTTTCCCTAGAGACGTCTTTGATCTTTATTAAACTAAACGTCTGTTGTTGGTCGTCCTCCAGCAGAAGTAATGTACGGTTCTTTCCTTAGAGCGTCTTTGTTCTTTATTAAACTAACGTCTGTTGTTGGTCGTCTCTCCAGCAGAAGTAATGTACGGTTCTTTCCTTAGGGCGTCTTTGTTGCTATTAAACTAAGCGTCTGTTGGTGTTCGTCTACAGCAGGAAATATGCAGTTTCTCATGAGACGTCTTTGTTCTTTATTAAACTAAGCGTCTGTTGGTCGTCTCTACAGCAGAAGTAATGTCACGGTTCTTTCCTTAGGCGTCTTTGTTCTTTATTAAACTAAACGCCTGTTGTTGGTCGTCTCCACAGCAGAAGTAATGCGGTTCTTTCCTTAGAGCGTCTTTGTTCTTTATTAACCTAAACGTCTGTTGTTGAGTACGTCTCTCAGCAGAAGTAATATGCAGTTCTTTAGGCGTCTTTGTTCTTTATTAAACTAACGTCTGTTGTTGGTCGTCTCTCCAGCAGTAAATGATAAGTTCTTTTAGGTCTTTTCCTTCAAGGCGTCTTTGTTCTTTCTAAGCGTCTGTTGTTGTCTCAGCAGAAGTAATGTGGTTCTTTTGCTTGAGAGCGTCTTTGTTCTTATTAAACTAAACATCTGTTGGTGGTCTCTCAGCAGAAGTAATGTACGGTTCTTTCCTTAGAGCGTCTTTGTTCTTTATTAAACTAAGCGTCTGTTGTTGGTCGCCTCTCCAGCAGAACTAATGTACGGTTCTCTCCTTAGAGACGTCTTTGTTCTTTATTAAGCTAAACGACTGTTGTTGGTCGACACTCCAGCAGAAGTAATGTACGGTGCTTGCCTTAGAGGCGTCTTTGTTCTTTATTAAACTAAGCGTCTGTTGTTGGTCGTCTCCAGCAGAAGTAATGTACAGTTCTTTCCTTAGAGGCGTCTTTGTTCTTTATTAAACTAAACGTCTGTTGTTGGTCGTCTCCAGCAGAAGTAATGCACAGTTCTTTCCTTAGAGACGTCTTTGTTCTTTATTAAACTAGCGTCTGTTGTTGGTCGTCTCTCAGCAGAAGTAATGTACGGTTCTTTCCTTAGAGGCGTCTTTGTTCTTTATTAAACTAAGCGTCTGTTGTTGGTCGTCTCTCAGCAGAAGTAATGTACGGTTCTTTCCTTAGAGGCGTCTTTGTTCTTTATTAAACTAAGCGTCTGTTCTTGGTCGTCTCTGCAGCAGATGTAATGTACGGTTCTTTCCTTAGTGGCGTCTTTGTTCTTTATTAAACTTAAACTAAGCGTCTGTTGCTGGTCGTCTCCAGCAGAAGTAATGTACGGTTCTTTCCTTAGAGTCGTGTTTGTTTTTATTAAACTAAACGTCTGTTGTTGGTCGCTCTCCAGCAGAAGTAATGTACGGTTCTTTCCTTCAAGAGCGTCTTTGTTCTTGATTAAACTAACGTCTGTTGTTGGTCGTCTCTCAACCCAGAAGTAATGTACGGTTCTTTCCTTAGAGACGTCTTGCTATTAAACTAAACGTCTGTTGTTGGTCGCTCTCCAGCAGAAGTAATGTACGGTTCTTTCCTTCAAGACGTCTTTGTTCTTTATTAAACTAAACGTCTGTTGTTGGTCGTCTCTACAGCAGAAGTAATGTACGGTTCTTTCCTTAGAGACGTCTTTGTTCTTTATTAAACTAAACGTCTGTTGTTGGTCGTCTCCAGCAGAAGTAATGTAAAGTTCTTTCCTTAGAGACGTCTTTGTTCTTTATTAAACTAAACGTCTGTTGTTGGTCATCTCTCCAGCAGAAGTAATGTACGGTTCTTTCCTTAGAGACGTCTTTGTTCTTTATTAAACTAAACGTCTGTTGTTGGTCGTCTCCAGCAAAAGTAATGTACGGTTCTTTCCTTAGAGACGTCTTTGTTCTTTATTAAACTAAACGTCTGTTGTTGGTCGTCTCTCCAGCTGAAGTAATGTACGGTTCTTTCCTTCAAGACGTCTTTGTTCTTTATTAAACTAAACGTCTGTTGTTGGTCGTCTCTCCAGCAGAAGTAATGTACGGTTATTTCCTTCAAGACGTCTTTGTTCTTGATTAAACTAAACGTCTGTTGTTGGTCGCCTCCAGCAGAAGTAATGCACGTTTCTTGCCTTAGAGACGTCTTTGTTCTTTATTAAACCAAACGTCTGTTGTTGGTCGCCTCCAGCAGAAGTAATGTACAGTTCTTTCCTTCAAGACGCCTTTTGTTCTTTATTAAACTAAACGTCTGTTGTTGGTCGCCTACAGCAGAAGTAATGTACGGTTCTTTCCTTCAAGACGTCTTTGTTCTTTATTAAACTAAACGTCTGTTGTTGGTCGTCTCTACAGCAGAAGTAATGTACGGTTCTTTCCTTAGGGACGTCTTTGTTCTTTATTAAACTAAACGTCTGTTGCTGGTCGTCTCTCCAGCAGAAGTAATGTACGGTTCTTTCCTTAGAGACCTCTTTGTTCTTTATTAAACTAAACGTCTGTTGCTGGTCGTCTCTCCAGCAGAAGTAATGTACGGTTCTTTCCTTAGGGACGTCTTTGTTCTTTATTAAACTAACCGTCTGTTGTTGGTCGTCTCTCCAGCAGAAGTAATGTATGGTTCTTTCCTTAGGGACATCTTTGTTCTTTATTAAACTAAACGTCTGTTGCTGGTCGTCTCTCCAGCAGAAGTAATGTACGGTTCTTTCCTTAGGGACGTCTTTGTTCTTTATTAAACTAAACGTCTGTTGCTGGTCGTCTCTCCAGCAGAAGTAATGTACGGTTCTTTCCTTAGAGACGTCTTTGTTCTTTATTTAACTAAACGTCTGTTGTTGGTCGCCTCCAGCAGAAATAATGTACGGTTCTTTCCTTAGAGACGTCTTTGTTCTTTATTAAACCAAACGCCTGTTGTTGGTCGCCTCCAGCTGAAGTAATGTAAGGTTCTTTCCTTCAAGACGCCTTTGTTCTTTATTAAACTAAACGTCTGTTGTTGGTCGCCTCCAGCTGAAGTAATGGGTTCTTTCCTTAGAGACGTCTTTGTTCTTTATTAAACTAAACGTCTGTTGTTGGTCGCCTCCAGCAGCATGTCATTCTGTCTCTAGTGTCGGTCACTCTTCTCTCCGTCTCGCCGCAGAGCTCCATGCCGGCGTGTTCGCGCGCATCGGGCGGAGCAACAACAAAGTCCCTTTACCTTCCGCCCGTCACGACGCCGCCTCTGCTCCTCAGTGAATATGGAGCAGCAGACGGGAGGAAGGAGGCGGACTGCCGCGGCTCGACACTCAGAGGAGAGAAACAACTTCAACGACACCGGAAGTAAACACAGTTGCGTTAATTGCGTTAAAATATTTTAGTGCGTTAATCGCGGCCAAATTAGTCGCATAGATTAACGCGTTAACGCTGACAGCCCTAATATATATACATGTATGTATGTATGTATGTGTGTGTGTATGTGTGTGTATGTATGTATATGTATCTGTATGCAGGCACGTGCACAGACATTTTGGGGGGCAGGTGCTCAAATTTAAAAAAAGGGCACCCAATGCCACAAAAATAATTCTGACAGAGTTGAAGCATTAGCATCAATAAACTGATGATGTCCTCGACCTGCGTTTCCTCTGGCAGCATCATTTTCTTTATGAATAAAGATGAATTATTATATAGCAACAACAGTACAAGCGTTCTGATTGGCTAATGGGTCGTCATGCCAGCCACGTATTGCCCTCCTGGTCTGATACGGATCCGTATCGCCCTCTTACGTCATTTTCAAAATGAGCGATATTGATAGACATCAACAGACATCCCTCTGAACAAGAGAGGCCGTATGATTTT
Source organism: Pseudoliparis swirei (assembly GCF_029220125.1). Taxonomy (NCBI): domain Eukaryota; kingdom Metazoa; phylum Chordata; class Actinopteri; order Perciformes; family Liparidae; genus Pseudoliparis; species Pseudoliparis swirei. Next base: position 34,629,156 of record NC_079391.1, on the reverse strand, counting down.
TTTTTCAGTCTGGCCACGCAAATCCTAGACTAGCCCCTGTTAAATAGAACAGAATAAGAATTCACTCTCTCTCTTCTCTCTCTTCTCTCTCTATTCTCTAAACATAACTAACGTCAGTAAACAGATGCAAGGCTTTGAAATCACGGATTTCGTGAGTTTTTGTTTGTTTATTTTTTTAGGAAACGTCGGACCAGTTGTGACGTCATGTTTTCAGCAGCGCTAATTAGGGCTGCAACTAACGATTATTTTGATAATCGATTAATCGGTTGATTATTCTATCGATTAATCGGATAAAAAAACAAAAAAACTTTAATTTTCAACCCTTTATTCAAAACAGGGTCCGTACGGTCATGGAAAATCTGGAAAAGTCATGGAATTTTTAAATGGCTATTAGCAGGCCTAGAAAAGTAATTGAAAAAAATAAAATCCCAAAATATTTGGAAAAGTAATGCAAATTTGTTTTATTCAAATTTTAATTTACACTGTATATATACGGTATGCTTTGGAATTCTCATTGTTAGTTTAAATACTACATCTTCTCACTTTGTCACGTATAGACAGAGTTTTCACAAAAT